>NC_050581.1:140998698-141277509 GCF_011100635.1 Trichosurus vulpecula | reverse complement strand
ACAAAGAATGGAGTGTATGGTTAGTTGGGGACAGGGTTTTGTGGAAGCAGAGAGGGGTATGTTCAGATGTACATCTTCTGGCAATTTTAAGGGGAGTTTCAGGCCTTCGGATGTCGATCAGGTTTAGGTGGTGCCCTGCCCTCCATGTACTTCCCCTCCCTCCACCCAGGTTGCACTTAGGGAAGGGGTTGGAGTGAACATTAACTTAATATATGGCAGCCCTCTCCTGCTCCTGCCTGTATCCAGCCAGTAAAACTGGGTACATACTAGTTCTTGGTGCTAACCCCCTGCAAAATGATGGTAACAACTGGGAACAGTGATTAAAAAGCCCTGGGCTATTTGGATGACCCGGCTTTGAGCTTCCAGTAGTCTCTGCATGGCGAAAGAGGGCACTCAGAGGGTGTAAGTAAAGACTCAGAACCAGCCTGTAAATTGTAAATAAGTCAAGGACAGCTTTATGTTTTCACTTCTCAGTTCCCTTTTCTTCAGTGGGTCCATTTCCCAATATGTAGAATGAATAGGTTGGACAAGATGATCTTTAAGATGCTCTACCTCCCTTGATGTTATTATTCCTATCATCCATTGATTCCCTCATCCCTGGACCCTGTCTAGTGTCAGCTTCCTCAAATTGCCAGTAAAAGATGCTCTTCCTTTTTGAAAGCTGGTGTCCTCCTCTGGTGTACCTCCTGCTAAATTCTCATTTCTTGTCTATAGATTGCCTCCAGCTTTCGGCTCATTTATAGCCAGGTGGACTTGTGTGCTGGTACTGAGTACAGGGTGTGATTGTGTAAGCAAACACACCAGCCTCCAGTTCCCACTGCTATTGGCTTAATCTCATGTTAAACCTCTTTCTGGGTTTAAAAGAAATCTGGGGTATGGATATCTCAGAGATTATTCAGATTTTAGAAATTCTCTCCCTGCTTTGGCCTAGCTAGGGAAAATCTCCTCTCCTTTTTGGGTTAACTTCCCTTTCTCCATCTTGAACACTGCTCTTATTGGCTTAGACTGAAATAATGACAAGTGACCATGCATTTTAATAACAATTTCAAACAGTATAGTTTATATTATTTATGTTCATAATTTATGGTCATAATTAAAATAAAGTATAGCAGGCTACAATCTAAATGAAGAGTAAAGGAGTTGAATTTCTTCCTTCTCCATTCCACCTCATTTGCTGAAAGAATGGGAAGTTAAGTGGCTGGACAGGTAAAGAGAGCTTTCCCATCATGATTGGGGCAAGCAAATATGGAGGAGCTGGGAGAGGCTGGGTTGAAGTTGTATCATCAACCACAATCTGTTCTCCACTCTGGTCTACTGCCATCCCCACCACCATGCATGTTCAGCAGTGCCAAGAGGTCTGAGTTGTGGTTACTTTTCTTGCTTTCTCTTGCTGAAGAAGGACTCAGTCCCAAATTTCCTCCAAATTTAAAAAGAAAGCAGGGGAAGTTGGGATGTGGCTCATGGTTCTCCTCTTCCATACCTTCTTTGTGTCTAAGACACATGTGCTACCGGAAGGAAATTCCTCTAAGGCCAAATGCCCCCCCACACTAACCCCTAACCCCCTACTCCAATCCCTCCATCCCCCAGTCTACCAAGTCTCTTTGGCAACATCTCTAGGGATAAGAGTTAAGGTAGATAAGACTGATATCCCCTGAATGCAACAAATGAGTAAGTCTTTTGCAGGTCAAGTTTTTCTGATGCCTATTTATTATGTTCTTTTCAAGGTAAGATGCCACTCCACAGGGAAATGGTTGTCCTGAGTTGTATTGCTAGCTTTATGACAGGAAAGTAAGTCAAAATAGACAACTCTCATAAAAGTAACAGTAGATTTGTTCCTTCATACATCATATTGGAGTCTAGGTTTCTAGTCCCGTGCTGCCACAATTTCACTGTATGACCATGGACAAACTTCTCAGAATCAGGTGTCCTTATCTACGGGGCAAAAGAATACCCCTCTACTTATGGCCCAAGGTTGTGATGAGGATCAGATGATAGAATGAGTGAAAATATTTTTAAAAGCATTACAGAAATATTAGGTATTCTTCTGTAACTCTTGTGTCAGAGATGCTCTGATAACACAAAGGGTTCAGGTATACTTTGGGAGAGGGATTTTCTGACTCTCTTGGCTCATAGCCTCTACCCAGGAAACTTGGGACAATGTAGATGTGGTGCATCCACCTGGTTCTCCCCCCCCCCACCATATTGAGGTGGAATTCCAACCTGAAACATACATTTAACAGTTTTTGTCGTTGTTCATTTGTTCAGTCATGTCTGACCCTCCATGACTCCATGGACCATAGCACTCCAGGCCCTTCTATTCTCCACTATCGCCCAAAGTCTGTCCAAGTTCATGTTCATCGTTTCCATGACACTGTCTATCCATCTCATCCTCTGCTGTTCCCCTTTCCTTTGGCCTTCAATTTTTCCCACGTCACAGTCTTTTCCAACGAGTATCATCTTCTCATTATGTAGCCAAAGTATCTAAGCTTCAGCTTCAGTATTTGACCTTCCAGTGAATAGCCTGAATTAAATTCTTTAAGTATTGACAGATTTTACCTCCTTGCTGTCCAAGGGACGCTCAAAAGTCTTCTCCAGCACCACAGTTCAAGTGTTGATTCTGTGATGTTCAACCTTATTTATAGTCCAACACTCACAAGCATCCGTAGCTGCTGGAAAAACCATAGTTTTGACTATACGAATCTTTTTTGGGAAGGTGATGTCTATAGCTTTCCTCCCAAGGAGCAAGCGTCTTTTAATTTCATGGCTACAGGTGCCATCTACAATGATTTTTGAGCCATATAATATCATAAAATAAAGCTTTATTTAAAGAAAGGAAACAAAGCTGAAGTCCTATGCAGAAGAGCCATTAGTTTCATTCACCCATAGCTTGACCATAAGGACTCCTTTGGCAGAGGCCCTGCCCCAACAAGTCCTGTCTAGGGCCATTGTTACATGCCACTCAAAAGTAGAAGAGTGGTAATAGGAAGGAAATGAGCATTTATTAAACACCTACTGTGTGCCAGGAATTGCACTAAGCACTTACTAAATATTATCTCATTTGATCCTTACAACAACCCTGAGGGGTAGGAACTATTGTTATTCCCATTTACAGTTGAGGAAACTGAGGCAAACCGGGTTAAGTGACTTGCCCAAGGTTACAAGCTAGTTTCTGAGGCCAGATTTGAACACAGATCTTCCTGACTCAAGGCCCAGTGCTCTATCCACTAGCTGCCTCTAACAGAGACTCTTCTTTCTCTTTCCAATTTCCTGCCTCTCTTTATAACTCTGTAGCTCACAAAATCCTCATTTCTCAGATAGGGATGATCATTGTCTATAGATTTCTCTAATCTTTCACCACGTATCCCTGGGGCAAGATGAGAACAAAAACCACCTCAGTCTTTCTGTTCTTTCCCCGATGCATCTGCTTTCCTCATTTACAATCTTCTTCTCTTTCCTGAGGTTCTGTTTTCTCTCTATTACCAGCCCCACCCTGGGTGGAGGGGAAAAATTTGGGAAGATGTGTATAGATTTCCTTTGGGTGTACTTTTGGGTGGTGGGGGTATAAGGAGGAGGGAAAGAAATCTCCCAAATGGCTACATTTAACAATATTCATCAAAATTATTAAAAGAACAGCTTCAGTAATATCCAAGTAACCCATTTTAATGACAAGTACTAGCATTCTTATCTACATAAATAATAACGTTAATAATGCCACTTTGGGTGGTACTTTCTATCTGCCTAGTATTTCAAAGTCATCTCATACCCATTACGTGCCCATTACATGGTGTTATAAGTCTAAGGGAATGAAAAAAGTAGGACAGTTTCTTGGCTGAATTCCTCTGGGTACAAGGCTTTAGCATCAGGGAAGGGGTAGTTTTAGAAATTGCTAGGGTTCCTTTTGACATGACCCCACCCCGGTCCTCCTTGAAATCATCTCAGAAGGGAGTAGCCTGGTGGGGAGACCCTTGAACACACACACCTTGGCAGCCTTGCAGAACTTGCTATAATATTGCCTGACATCTCAAACCCTTCCCAGGGAAGGCAATTGGGGGTGGCAATGGAGACCCAGCCTCTAATGTGTTACAGGAGACATGCACTCACCCGTTTCAGCCTGCCCATCCCCCAGTGAAATAATTCTAGTGGACAGCTGGCCTGTCTTTTCCATTTGGCTAGCCATTTTTTCACATGCTAAGTTAAATGCTCCTATTGAGCTGGGATGGGCAAGAGAGCTGCAAGGGATGGTTTTAATTTTTTGGCCTCTATTCCTACAAACATGTCATCTATACATACACACACATTTTAATCACTTCAATGGAACACAAATTCACATTAAGAAAGTATACAAAGCAATAGATATTTTATGAGTGTTACAACAAATATTAATAATAGTAATAATTTCCTACAAATTGAAGACAAGCAGTGTGATTACTGTCTTCCTTTCTCATTCATTACATTTTCCTGTCCTGGGGTGGGACTGAAATTCATGGATCACTGCCAGGCACCGATCAATTTCTATGCTTTGATTTTGTTATTATCAAGGTGAAAAACATTGCTTTGCATAAGTTTACTGTGATACTTTGATAGTTCCATGATCTCATTGAAGCTGGTACTCTTTCCAAAGGTATAGATCATCACCCGTCCACACCTTCTCATTCTATGTTACTCTTGTTCCTATGTTCCTGAAAATCATCAGCAGAGGGTCAGCCTGATATGTTGGGAATCACCTAGATTTCATTGACTTGGCATGGATAACAGTGGAAAATTTTCCCATTTGGATAGTTAGGTCAAACCCATTTGAGTAATTAGAGATCTTATTTAGAAGGTTCTAAAGCACTATGTGGATTGATAAATGACTAAAGCATCTATTAAGCGCTTACTGTGTACAAAGAAATGTGCTAAGCTCTAGAGATACAGATAGAAATATAAAACAGGCCCTGCTCTGAAGGAGCTCACATTCTTATGAAAGGTTACAGCTGTAAGTCAGATGGAACAATCCCAAGGTCCTTAGTGTACAACAGCAAAACAGATGATAAATTTATTGCTGCTCAGTTGTTTCAGTCTCTTCGTGACCCCATTTGGGGTTTTCTTGACAAAGATACTGGAGTGGTTTGCCAATTCTTCTCTAGCTCATTTTACAGATGAGGAAACTGAGGCAAGTAGGATTAAGTGACTTGCTCAGGGTCACACAGCTGGTGACTGAGACCAGATTTGAACTCAGGTCTTCCTGACTCCAAGCCCAGCACTCTATCTACTGCACCACCTAGCTTGCCCTAAAGAGGCAGATGGAAATGCCTCTTCTTTGATGTCTTTTCCATCGATAAAAATCCTATCAGTTTCAAGTTTTGAAACATTTGACAGTGCCAAGGATTTTCAAGAACTTTCTTTTCTGGATTTCCAATAGATGTGACTATAGCACCTACCGGAGCAGTGACAGGAAGCATCTCCCCAGGGGATACTTCCCAGGATGATGACTGGGGGCATTAACACAATCAGCAGGATGATATCCCCACAAACAGAAGTGTTTGAAGGACCTTCACCATCTATGGGGAATCCTTCCGCCATATGCTCTCTGCATTGGATGTCTTCATGATGGTGGTGCCAGGGCAAGAAAATTTACTTTGTTACAATGGAGAGTACAGTTAGTAAATATCCTTTTTCTGCATATGTGTTACAAGCGAAGGAAGGGAGAAGAAGCTGTTGGAACAAAAGGATGCGATATCTATGGGTGCTGAATGATAGCTATTTCCCATAAACACTTGAAATAATAGTAATAATGATAAGAAGGATAACGTCTCATATAATACAGTGCTTTAATGTTTGCAAAATACTTTATAAACCTCATCTCATTTGATTCTGTCAACAGCCCTGTTGTTCCTGTTTGAGGAAACTGAGGCAAACAGAAGTTAAGTGATTTCTCCAGGGTTACACAGCTTGTGAGTGTCCAAGGCTAGATTTGAACTTATTTTTTAATTTAGTATTTATTTTATTTGAACTTATGGCATACATAGAATAGATAGCAATAATCGTACTCTGTTGTTGTACCTTTGTGTCTGAATCTCCGTGACCTCATGGACCATACTGTCGATTGGGTTTTCTTGGCAAAGATATTGGAGTGGTTTGCCATTTCCTTGTCCAGTGGATTAAGGCAAACCGATATTAAATGACTTGCCCAGGGTCACGCAGCTAGACAGATTTGAACTCAGACAGTCCTAACTCCAGGTCTAGCACTCTGCCCCTATAATAATAATCTTAAGAGTTAGCCTTTATTTAGTGTTTTAAGGTTTACAAAGTGCTTTACGTGTTTTGATCCTCACAGCAACCCTGGGAGTGAGGCGTTATTTTTACACCCATTTTCTAGACGAGGAAACTGAGGAGGTTAAGCGATTTGCCCAGGGTTACACATATTGGAAGTGTCTGAGGCTGGTCTTGAAGTCAGGTCTCCCTGATTCCAAGTCCAGTGCTCTATCCACTGCTCCATCTAACTCTCATGCTGGGTTCACAATCGGTCAGCCGCTTGTCTTGGGGGCAGCATGTTGTATATGAGAGAAAAGAAGTTTTTCTAACCCGCCAGTCTGTTATTGTGGAGTTCGTCTGTCTTTTGGCTATCTTTGCACTAGAGCGGTGGTGAAGGAATGCGTAACATAGAGGTTAGATGTGGTTGCCCATTCAACAATGAAAATGGAGGGTTATTCTTATATTCATTTCAATGAATGAAAAAATATCGCGTCCCTCATTCTCTGCTGCCTCCCTGCCCCCAACCTTAGAGAGCCATTCAATTTTACCCATCTCTAATAGCTTTGAACATTCAAATTCAGCTTTTGGGATCCTGTGGGCAGGAGCTAGAGGAAGCAGCTGGATGGTGTCACCAGCATCAGGATGACAGAGAGGTCAGGTTATATACTTGGGGACTTGTGGGACAGAGACAACTAAAGGACAATGAGCACTTAGCACAGTGCCTGCATACAGTAGGAGCTTAATACGTGTTTATTGACTGACTGACATGGTGATTAGGTTGGAGAGAGAAGGGCCCCAGCACAGAATGCCTAGGTCAATCTAGGGAACAGAGTTCTAGTTAAGTTTTTGGTTGCCACAAGGTATCCATCTGGATAAAGAATCCAGATGGTATGGTAGTAGGCCAGTGTGGCCATCCTAAAGTTTTAATTTTTTTTAACCTTAGTCCCGATAGGACACAATAGGTCAGGGCAGGTAGCAGAGGGGTCCCAAAGGTAAATGTGCAGACAGTGTGTGAGATGGAGGAGAAAGATGGTGGCAGGCATCCCAAGCAAGAGGTTCCTTTGCAGTGTGCAATCAGCACCCATGTATGGTGGTCTCATGGTGGGCAGCTATATCAGTGGGTAGCAAGACCTAGGATGGATTCCTTCAGGCCAATAAAAGGGTGATTTTTCTCACTGATGGTGCCTATAGGGGTACCAAGTGGCAGTCAGTTAGTTAAATATGTACAAAAAATTGTGTACTAGATAAATAGTAAATAATTAAGAGAGGGAAGGCATTCAACTTTTAAGAGAGGCAGGAAAGAATGATTAAGATGGGATTTTAGTTGGGATTTTTGAAGGAAGCCACCAGGATTCCAGGCATGAGAGAGTCAGAGAAAGCATCCAAAGCTGAAAGATAGAATGTCTTGTTCATGGAATCACAAAGAAACTAGTGACACTAAGTGGTAAAGTAATATGACCAAGCAGACCTCAAAAGAATTGCAAACTATTAATGATCATAGGAAAGATTTCTCCAAATAACTAATATTGAGAGAAATTAAAATAAAAACAATTCTAAGGCTTCATCTCAAATATAGCAAGTTGGTAGAGATGACAAAATATGGAATATTCAGTGCTGGAGGGGATGCAGAAAGACAGGCATATTAACACACTGTTAAATGAGTTATGGATTGGTTTAAAGCCTTTTGAAAAGCAATATGGAAGCATCCTCAGAAAGTAACTAGAAATCTATACCTTTGATCCAGAGATCTCACTGCTAGAGATATACTGCAAAAAAGCCAATGATAAAAAGAAAAGCCCCATATATATATACCACATACACATAAGAATCTAGATGTAGAGTTTCCACTTTTGCTCATGGAGAAAAGATTTTGTTATATAAATATTTACTGTTATTTTTACATTATTTCTCTTTTTATTTTTTTCTAGTAAACCCTTAAATGCCTTTGGGATGGACTTAGGGTTTAGTTGAGTCTCTCAGCAAGCTTTTTGTAAATTTGTTCTTCTCCCTACTGCTTCTCATTGTCTTACAAGCTGATACTGCTCTTAATTATCTACAATATCCCTCTGTAATATTTTACAAATGAGTTTATATTTTAAACTGGTGTTGCCTTTGGTTGGTCTATCTCTCTCTGCTTGGCAAGAAAAGAAAGTTATCATATAGTCTGTAGGACAAATGAGGAAACTGAGGACTAGGAGATGAAGTAACTTGTTCAAAGTTATACCAGTAGTGAGAGATTAGAGGTGAGAGATTAAGCATTTCCTAGCTGAAGTGATTTCTAGACTTTTGTGGTCCTGTTGTGGTAATAATTGGTTTTACATCAGCCAAACTTCCTTAGGAAACTGTAATAGTCTGTGCTGAAATTTGTTGTTTCCCATTTTTTGGCAACAACAACTTGTTTAATTTGATCAAGTTGTAGATGCCTCAGTTGGCCACCGTGTCTTCTAATTTTCATTCATTTTTCTAATTCAGTATTGAATTTGACTTTTGCTTTAACAAGTTGGTGATCTGACTACATGCAGATGACTGATTTAGAAATGACTGCCACACCAATAACTACTTGTTTTCTGTCTGTAAAAATATCAATTTCTTTTTTAAATATTGTTTGCCATGTCCAGTGAATATCGGCCCATTTCTTGAGGTAAACATTCATGTTGCATAGGCATGAAGCTTCCATATAGCTTATTTGGTCATGTGTGTGTGTGTGTGTATATGTGTGCATATGTATATATATACACACATGTGTATATATATATATATATATATATATATAATCTTCTCCTATGTTCATCTGTGTTTTGAAGTCACATTAAAGCATAAGCAGATTTACTCTCCAGGGTGTTATCATGCTCTTGATAGAATTTTCCTGCCTTTTCATACTCTACTAAAGAGGCTGTTTTATACATAACCTGCAGTTATAAGTATGTATTTTTTATTCTTTGTTTTCATTCCAAAACTACTGTCATTGAATTAAACATTGATTGTAAACCTAAGCCTGAAGATAATTAACGTTGAGGTGGAGTGGCTGTTTTGATGAGTCACAACCCACTGCCTGAGCACAAGAAATCTTATTCTGGTGGATCGCTGACATTGAATATTTCATAGAGTGTTTCCAAGAGTTTACAAATAATATTCGTCATGCTTCTCATATTCAAGCCTAATAAGTTTGAGAATTCAGGGAAAAACAGGAGTATTTCATAATTATCCTCTTATGTGTGCTTTCACCCGATCTTAAACTTTTTCTTAAACGTGTTGATTTTATTACACAAATTTACAAAGTGCCTTAGGGACTGTAATTTAATTCATTTATGAATGAAAAGGGAACCTTATAACTAAGTGAGCTTTTCAGCCCACTTTTATCATCAAAATAGTTAGCCAAATGTGAATTTTTTTCATTTGAAAACGTTTCCATTTTATATGGAAATGGATGATAGATTTAGAGCTGAAAGAGACCTAAGAAATCACCTAATCCAATGCCTTTATTTTGCAGGTGAGGAAACTTAAGTAGAGATGCTTATCTAAGGTCCAAAATCAACCCAAGTAGTAAATGACAGTCAGGATTTGAACACAGGTCCTCTGATTATAGAGCTTTGGGAATAAAAAACAATCCAAAAGTTTCCCTCTCAACATCCCAGGTACTGGAGATTTTAGTCAGTGTGCTTGTCCAGCCCCATCTTTTCATATAGACCTATAAAAATTCATAATATTCTTAATAAAATTTAAGGT
Source organism: Trichosurus vulpecula (assembly GCF_011100635.1). Classification (NCBI taxonomy): domain Eukaryota; kingdom Metazoa; phylum Chordata; class Mammalia; order Diprotodontia; family Phalangeridae; genus Trichosurus; species Trichosurus vulpecula. Next base: position 141,267,549 of record NC_050581.1, on the reverse strand, counting down.
TTCTATGGATCACATGAAGGCAGTGAGGTGGCTCAGTGGATAGAGTGCTGGGCTTGGAATCGGGAAACTCATCTTCATGAGTTCAAATCTAGTCTCAGATACTTACTAGCTGTATGACCCTGGGCAAGTCACTTAACCCTGTTTGTCTCAATTTCCTTATCTGTGAAATGATCTGGAGAAGAAAATTGTAAACCACTCCAATATCTTTGCAAAGAAAACCACAATATGGGGTAATGAAGAGTTGGACACAACCGAACAACAACATTGTGGATCACGTAAAAACTCCATCTAAATATGGTGGTAATTATGTGTGTATGTTTAAATGTTTATGAAAGTAAAATATTGTGTAAATGTCATTCCAGTTGGGGCAACTTCATTACATTGCTCCTGTTGGAGGATGCCTCTGATACATAATGGTTGGATGATTCTAGGCTAGTCACTTAACTTCTCTTAGACTCTAGGTTACAGATAGGTTATTGATCTGCTTTGGTTAGTTTCCACACCTGAATTTCCTCACATCAATGAAATTATAGATCCACGCAAAACAAACTAAGATGGCTGGGACTTGACTTTGTTTCCTCATTGGTACATACGTTTTTTGGCAATATTTCCAATCTACAGATTTACTATCAATGTAGAATTCGTGGAAAGACACAACTGAGAATTGCACAGGAAAGAAAATATAGAGGGATAAAGGGAGTATTCACACTAAGGCAATCACATATTCATCTGAGTATGTTCATCTATTAGCTTAACTATTTCAAAGTTGTTTGAGAGGTCAGTTCAGTTTTCTTTAAAACTACTTATATTTATCTTGCATTTACTTACTTGAATCCATGTTGTTTCCCATAATGGAATAAAATAATCTCCCTGAGGGCAGAAACTGTTTGGTTTCTATTTTTCTGTCTCCAATCTTTAGCACAGTGCCTAGCACATAGGAAATAAGTAGGTACTCAGTAAGTGCTTACTTAATTGAATTGAATTACAAAAATAATGGCAAAATGAAAATATATAAATGAAATATAGTATAAAAGAATGTCTAAATTTGATATATTAGTCAACATGTCCATTTAAGTGACAAATCATTTTTATTTTATAACTTTATGAATCAATTTATTTTCCATGTTTGTTGATAATTCATCAGTTTTCTTACTAGTTATATTATCGGAAAAAAGCTATAGTTTTCATTTTGTCCTTAGTTACTGAATCCCATACTTCCAAAGTCTCACCTTTTCCCTGTGACCACAGCTCAGTAATTCTACAGCCATGAAAAATTGTTGGGGGGGGAGGGGGATGTTTCTGACAGTAATTTAAAAATTGATTAAGTAGGAAGCCTTCACATGTCATTTTTTGATTGACAAATGCTTTTTAAAAAAACACTATGGCCATTTTATGGCAAGAGATTTATATTTGGAAAACCAGTTGGTGTGCTTTCTAATTCTCAATGTTTTGTCTTCAAATATGGAGAAAGCTTTGCTGGCTTCATGCTTTAATTTGACAAAACATCTCCAAAAACAACACACTGAAGTCTTGGCAAACTCTCCTCTGATTAAAGCCAGACAAGTAACCCAATTTGTAAATCATAGAATTTGAGAATTGGAGAGGACCTCAGAGGCCATCCAGCCCAACCCATACCCCGAAGTAATTCCCACCATAACATGCCTCCCAGATGGTCAGCCAGCCTCAGCCTGAAGACCTCCAATTAGGGGAAACCCACTACTTCCTGAGGTAGCCCTTTTCACTTTTGGATAGCTTTCATTGTTACAAAGTCTTTTTTCCTTACAACAAATCTACTTTGCCTCTTTGCAGTTTCTACCCATTCCCCCTTGTTCAGCCCTTGGGAGCTAAATAGGATACACCTAATCCCCATTCTACATGACAATCCTTCAAATATTTGAAGACAGTTATCATATCTTCTCCATCTTCTCTTATAAATCTCCCCAATTCCTCCAGTTGATCTTCATTGATATGGAATCAAAGCTCCTGCCATCCTGGTCACCCTCCTCTGGATGCTCCTCAGTTTACCAATGTCTTCCCTCAGTGATAGCACCCAGAACTGAACACAGTACTCCAGGTGTGTTCTGACCAGGGCAGAGTGCAGAGAGACTATCCTCAAAGTTCCTTTATGAAAGCCCAAGATCCCATTAGTTGTTTTGGTTTCTATTTCACTCATTAAATTTGAAGTTCACCCCTTAGTTCTCTTCAGACGGACAAAAGTCTCCTGTCCTGTACTGGTAAAGTTGATATTTGAAACTCAAATATATGCCTTTATACATATCCCTTGCTATTCAATCATTTCTGACTCTTAATGACCCTATTTGGGGTTTTCTTGGCAAAGACATTGTCATTTCCTTCTCTAGCTTATTTTACAGATGAGGAAACTGAGGCAAACAGGGTTAAGCGATTTACCAAGGGTCATACAGCTAGTATCTGAGGCCATATTTGAACTCAGGTTTCCTGACTCTAGGCTCACTACTCTATCCACTGCACCATTTTTTTTCCTGTCCTGTACTTATCCCTACTGAATTTAATCTTAATTTCAGGCAGTTAGGTGGCAAAGTATAGAGAGCACTGGGCCTAGGCTTGGAAGACTCGAGTTCAAACCATGCCTTAGACACTAGCTGTGTGACAGGTCACTTAATCTCTGTCAGTCTCAGTTTCCTCATCTGAAAATGGGGATCCTTCCCAGGAGTGCTGTGAAGATTAAACGAGATATCTATAAAGTTCTTAGTATAGTAGGTGCTTATCTGTCAATGCTGTAGACTGACAAGATCTCTTTTGGCCCTACCTCCGTCATCTGATGGGCTAGCCATGCCTAGGTACAAAACCTAAACGTATATGCAAGTTCTTCATTTTCATTTTAATTGCAAGCAAATTTAAGGTACTTGAGTTATTGCTTTTACGAGCAAAGCCTGCCAAAGTCCCTCACATTTTTTCCATTCATCAAAAAAACCTTTATTTCATTAATATTTATTTGGATCAAAAAGAAGCACTGAATAGACTTTTAAACATGAGTACAGTAGCTAAATTAACTGTATGATGCTATTCAAAAGAAAAAAATTCAAACCCAAACAAAAGAATCAACATCTTCTGCCTGCTTGTTGTTGGAAGATTGGAAACCACCTCAGAGGTCATGAATCACACCTAGGGACTCCCCCCATCCAGAAGCATGGCCACTGCAGCATTCCTCCTGAGAAATTCATGGGAACCTAGCCTCTGTTCACATTGACTGCATCAAGTTGTCAAGTTAACATAATTCATCTTGACCTCTTTACAGGTTTTTAGAAATAAGGATCTTTTAGGTGAAATGATTTATGTACCAGTTGCAATTTCCTTTGGACTGTCTGTGGACTAAGTAAGAAATGTTGCTGTAGTCCAGCCTCATCAGTTCAGAGATGGGGAAACTGAGGCCAGGGAAGTAAAGTGGACTCACTCATACATGTCTTAAGTGGAACAACCAGGATTCATACTCTTCTGACTCTGCTGCTCAAGGTCAGGGTGAGAGCTAGGAGAGGGATTGGGGAGAATAAAGGAAATGCCTCTCCCCGGAATAGCCAAGGAACTGGGCTTGATTTCACAGTGAAAGTTCACTGGGGAAAGTTACTACTTCGGATGCCTCAACTTTTAATCTCAACAGTTTAGAAAGACTGGGATTTATTAGCTACGTTATGGAGTCTAAGGACATTTAAAATATCATTTTAGGTGTAAGATGTGCCTTCTTCAAATGTGCACTACCACAAAATGGCCCTTATGTGAAACTACTTCAATTTTGGGTTTCTTGATATTTGATTAAGGCAAAAATGAATATTCTGAGGGATTTCTAACTTTCATCCCCATAAATGAGCCCAGCAAGAACATCAGGATACTGGCTAAGCTTTAGAAGCTAGACACTTTCATTTTCTTTCCTAGGCCAGGCTGACCTCAGAAGGCTGGCATCCATCAATGTGCCCTTGGGCCTTGCATTCCAGGTTTTCTGCCAACTGTTGGCACCACCAGTTACCCGGAAGACTTAGTGAGGAAGAAGCAAGGTTCACACTGGGACTTGCCCATAACAAACTTGAAGTCAGCCAAAACTTCAGAGCCCATCCTCTCCCTGTTGGAGAATTTTTCCCCTTCCCCCAAGGACTGGCACCATTTTATAATGGAAAAATGAATGGGTTTGGCATCAGGAAGACATCTAACCACCTTGAATCTTGGGTTCTTCATCTGTATAACAAAAGGGTTGAACTAGATGACCTGGGTTCCTCACTCACTTTAAATTCTCTAATCTTAAGATTGTGGGATGGGAGTAGTAATCTCTGATGATTTGCCAGTGAGTGTGATGAGAATGGCCCTATGCATAAGCAGGTAGCTATCTGACTATGTGGCATGACTAATAGCACCGGGAGATCCTTTTATCTCCAATTCTTCCTTCCCCTGTCTGGGACTGGAAGCCACATGACCCTTCTGGGTGCTGCTGCCAACTGTAGAGGTGGATTGAATGTGTTCCATCTCTCAGAATCATTAGCTTCCTTCAAGATTGAGCTCAGGTACCAGCTCTTCTGTGAAGCCCTCTGGGATGCTCCTCGTTGTTAGTACATTCTCCCTTCTTAAGTTTTCCAAAATCACTTTGTCAGATTTCTTCTCGGTCCCTTTCTGTTCCAGGTCTATACTTGAAGGTGGTCTATGGTGGGACCTTCCAGGGAAATGTCAGTTCTTTGTGGGTAGAAGGAAGCCTTCCTTGTGTTGGCATCATGAGATGCTAGAAGGGATCATAGACATCACCTGATCCAATCCATTCATCTTACAAATGATGAAACTGAGGCTCGGAGAAATCAAAAGGGTGGCAGTGTCTAGATTCAAACCCAGGTCCTATGACTACATCACCAGCCCCTACCACGATGCTTTGAACATAAAGTGCTCTTCAAAGTTTTGGAATGAATGCTTAGGTGACTAACCAAAATGTCCATGCTTAGAGATTCATTTTTTTGGATCAAAGTTTTATAATAATAATAGCTCCCATTTAACCAGCTCTCTGTTATGCAAAGTGCCTTACCCACACAATCTCATTTGATCTTGACAACAACCCTGGGAGGGGTTATTATCATTGTTATCGGTATTCAATTATTGTTTTACTATACTCATTATGTGAATATAATGAATTCCATATTTGTCATTATATATTCATTATAACTATATTTATTATATTTAATTATATAGAATAATTATTGTATGTCGTTACATCATATATAATTATATTATTGTTATTAATTATTCACCCCATTTTACAGATGAAGAAAACTAGTGTTGAGAGAGACTAAGCAACTACTTGCCCAGGGGTCATGCAGTAGTAGGGGTCTTAGGCAGGATTTGAACCCGGGTCTTCTTGACTCCAAAGACAGCTCTATCCACTTATGTCACCTAGCTGGCATCTCTGAATTTTGAATCGAGGAGATCAGCGTCACACCATACAGGGATGCGTGGTGGAGAAGCCCTGGTTAGCAGCTGTGAGCTGTCAGTTAATCGGCTGCTGAGCCAGAACTCTGGGCGTGTGCTAACAGGGCAATCTCCACCCTTCGGGGCTCTTATTCATGCTGGTCCCGGGGGTGAGGATAACTCTCTGAGCTCTGCAGGGCCAATATGGTGGACGACTTGCTCTTTTCATCAATGGGCCAGCAGTGAACCCACAGAAGGAAGAAAACAAGTATTTACTAAGCATCTATATTCATCAGGCCGAGTACTTTACAAATGTTATCTCAATTGCTCCTCACAAAAACCCTGTGAGGTAGGAGCTATTACTATTCCCAGTTTACAGGTGAGGAAACTGAGGCAGACAGAGGTTAAGTGACTTGCCCTGGGTCACACAGCTATTAAGTATCTGGGGTCAGATTTGAATTCAGGTCTTCCTGACTCCAGGCCTAACAGTACAGCCACTGCATCACCTAATCACTTCCTAGGCAAGCCGGCATCTTCCGTGGGCCTCCTCTCTGGGTCTTCTTTTCTTTGATTCGGGATCTTGTGAGATTTGGAAAGATGTCTGCCTTCTTCCCCTTTCCTGGCTCCCGCACAGACAGGGCAAGCCATTGTGTTTTTGTCCTAGCAACAGTGACTGAGGCAGGGACCAGCTGGATGTGAAGGAAAGAGATGCCCATAGAGAGAGAAATCACGGGAAGGAGGGAGCCCCAGTTGGCATTGATCAGGCCATACTCAGCAGACGGGAAATGGAGGCCAGCTAAGAGCAGCCCTGCTGCAAATACGGCAATGAGGCTTCTGTCCCAGCCTCTCACCTGACTGAAATAATTGAGGGTTAGTGGTGGTGGTGGTTGTTTAGCGTTCCCTCTCAGTATGGGATTAAAACTGTCTGTTCCCCACCAGATACGTGCGGGTGCTTTAAGGACCCTATGTACTTTCTCCCCTTTTCCTCCTCCTCCCAGTCTCCTTAGATCAGAGCCAAAATTTAAACTCTTACTCAGGAGTTTGAGGTGGTCTTGGATTTGTAGTACTGGGGAGCCTAGTTCCCCTACTGAAGAGACAGGCAAGCCCCAGGGCAATGATCTCAGGACAAGCTTCAGGGCCTTGGTGAAGGTCACCGGTCCCTGTGACCTCAGCCTAGTGGTAGGCAGAGAGGCCAGTGCTAGCCATGGACATACCTCCTGGAACATTATGCACTTCAAGCATTCTCAGCAGTGTGTTAGGAGACAATACACTGGGCCAGGAGTCAAATGATCTTGGTTTGCATACGGGCTTTTTTTTCCTATTCTTTTTTTTTTTGGAGGGGGGAAGGCAGGGCAGTTGGGGTTAAGTGGCTTGCCCAAGGTCACACAGCTAGTAAGTAAGTGTGTCAAGTGTGTGAGGCCGGATTTGAGCTCAGGTCCTCCTGACTCCAGGAGCTCCTGACTCCTGACTCACCGCGCCACCTAGCTGCCCCTTGGTTACAGGCTTTACTTTGAACTAACTGTGTGCCTGTGGATGGGTCACTGAACTTCCATGAACCTTTTCCCACATCTGTAAAAAATAGAGATAATAAATATTTGTTCTACCTGCCTACTGAGTTGTTGTTAGGGTCAACACTGGCAGTGGTGATCATGATAATAAAGCTAATACTATCACTACTATTAATATAAACATATTTTTAATTTTAAAGTTCACAAAGTACTTTTCCTTACAACAACCATACAGATAATATTTTCTGGAGGCAATTGGGGTTAAGCGACTTGCCCAGGGTCACACAGCCTACCTGCCTACCAGATTGTAGGATCAATATTAGCAGTGGTAATCATGATAATAATATTACTACTATTAATATATACATATTGCTAACTTTAAAGTTTACAAAGTACTTTCCTTACAACAAACATACAGACAATAAAGATATTTTGGCAGGGGAGGCAATTGGGGTTAAGTGACTTGCCCAGGGTCACACAGCTAGTAAGTATCTGTAATAAAGGTATTCTTAACCCCATTTTAGAGATGAAGAGATTGAGGATCAAAAGTTTAAAGCCTATGTGTTCCTTACTACGAGTACAACTCTATTTCTACTCTACCACTGTCTCTAAATCATATGAGAGAACAGGTGTAAAAGCCAGTCAGTGACAAGATCTACTAAGATAAGCCTTAATAGAGAGCAGGGTCCTCAGGGGATCGAACACAAAAGGGGTAAAATTGGATGGGGAAGGAGGAGGGAGACGCTGTGAGGAAATGGAAAATAGGTCTCTCTTCCATCACAATTTTGCTGCAGGCCCACCCTCGCTGCTCTTTGAAAGACAGCAGGGTCGGTGAATGCTCAGGGCACAATTAAGGGAGATAGCGTGATAGAATGGTACTTCCAGGTGCCCAGTGAATGGGCAACATGCCTTTGTTGGGGCAAAATGGATCCAGAACATGCTCTGAAGTTGGAGTCAGGAGATCTAGGTACTGGTCCTGCTGCTGACCCGGTAATGGGTGAGCATGGAGCAATCAATCATTTTTCTGAATCTCAGCTCTGTCACTTGTAAAATGAGGGTAATAATTAATTCCTGCGCTGTCAACCTCACAGGCTTGCTGTGAAGATCAGATAGGAAAGCCCTATCCCAAAGTAAGCAATCGTTGTGATTTTTTTAATTTTTAAAAATTCACTCATTTATGTATTTTTAACATTTTTTAAAAAAACTGAGTTCCCAATTCTCTCCCTCCCTCCAGTCCCCTCCTCCGCTCACTGAGAAGACAAGTAACATGGTACTCATCATACATGTGAAGTCATGTAAAACGTACTTCCATATTAGCCATGTTGCCAAAAAAAGGCAAGAAAAATAAAAGAAAGTAAAAAAAAATATTAAGCAATTGTTACAGAAAAGGGATCTCCTTAATAAAAGGATTTGTTCGGTGAAGTTTGAATTCAGTCAAAGGGCCACACTTGAGGACCTAGAGGGCCACATGCAGCTTTGAGGCCTCAGGTTCCCCATCCCTGTCTATACCACTACCTTGATAATTAGAGTCTGAAGTTCTCAACCGAATCAATAAACAAAAGTGTGAACCAAGTGTGAACAAGACCTAAACAATCTATTGTGAATCAAAGACTTCAGACTAAGTAAAAAAAAAGTCCTTCAATGATTTAGATGTCTTTTAAGATAATGAAGATACAGTGGAAGGATATTTCCCACGAAGCATACTTGGATTGGTTGAAGAAACATGGTCATGCTCTGCGGGTTATCTAAAAGAAACAGCAAGTCAGTTTGGAATCTAGGGATGTGAATATCTGGCAGTGAAGAGGAGAGAAAGCCAAAACTCAGAGCAGGAAAGAAATTTCTTAGATTAGCCAAAGAGAGGTCATAGTGAGGGAGGAGAAGAAATCTCTCCTGAGCCTGGACCTCAAACTTTTTCTTTTCTCCGCTTGTTACCAGAGAAGGACCTTAGGAACTTCAGGGACCTTCAAGTATTTGGCCTTTTTATTTATTTTAATTTGAAGTATGCTAGCAGTGGGATAGAAACATGTGGAAATGTTTGCATCGAGAGTTCAGAATAAACTGGATGTCTTTTGAAAAGGCAACTTCATGGTCCTACAGAGCCTGACAGAAAAGTTGTACTACGTCAAAGGGGAATTTCATTAGTATTCCACAAAGGGGTTAAAAGGACTTTCAGAAATCAGGAACTGTGAGTTACTCCTTTGCAAATTTTCTCTCTAAGCTTGAGCTCATTTTCGTGGTCTCTTCATCTTCTGAAGGCAGAATGTGTCACAAACATTTGGGGGGATGTTTTTGCACCGACTGTTTTTACTATATCACCTTAGTCAATATCATTGTTCTTGTGTCCAACTCTTTGGGACCCCATTTGGGGGTGATTTGCCATTTCCTTCTCCGGCTCATTTTGCAGATGAGGAAACTGAGGCAAATAGGCTTAAGTGACTTGTTTAGCTTACACAACTAGTAAGTGTCGGAGGCCAGATTTGAACTCAGAATCCCCTGACTCAAGGCCTGGAGCTCTATCCACTGCACAGTCTGGCTGAAAAATTAATATAAATTAAGTGTCATGGTAGAAGCATACTGATAGGGGCTCATAAGCTTTATCTTTAGAAAATAATTCCCCTGCCCCTCAAGAGTATTCATAGAATCCTGCAGGGAGATGTGGTCACTGTGCTCTGGGATCCCTGATGTGCCAATGTGAGTATGAGTTGGGAGAATAGGTCCAGAGTGTGAACTACATGCATATGTAATATAATATAAAGAAATATGATGCAACACAACATGACATGACATAATATACTATAATACAATATAATGTAATATAACATGATGTAATAGATAGCATGGCACAGCATAGCATGGCACAGAATAGCATGGCACAGCATAGTACAGTATAATACAGTACAGCACAATATAGTATAGTACAGTATAACAAACTTTATCAGGATTTCTCCTTTGCCCTTATCACATCACATCCTCTCTCATGAAAGCAGCTATGTGGCTCAGTGGATAGAGCACTGGGTCTGGAGTCTCTTAGACACTTACTAGCTGTGTGATCCTAGACAAGTCACTTAACCCTGTTTGCCTCAGTTTCCTCATCTGTAAAATGAGGATAATAATAGAGCCTACCTCACGGGATTATTTGTTGTGAGGGTCAAAGGAGACAACAATCGTAATGGGGTCTGGCACATAGTAAGCACTACAAAAATATTAGCTATTTTTATCATTACTGTCAGCATAATTTTATTTATTTATATTCCTGTCCTATCCTCACTGGTAGGTTATGAGCTTGGGGGCAAAGAGCCTTTTTTCTTTGTTAATTTTAGTCTCCTAAGAGAGTTCCTGGCACATATAATAAATATGACATTAGAAAATTGTTTATTGAATTGAATAATATATTAAAATAACAAGTATGGAGTACTACATGCCTGGAATGATAACAGTAGTGGTTCTTAATAGAATGGGTATTAAACTGCATGTCTTCTGACTCTCAAATAGAGCCTGCATTTTGCTCTAGGGAAAGATAAGGACAGGCCATGAGCGAATGACATTTGTCTGCCTCGCCAATCTGTTCCCTTTTGGGGGCAGTGGTGGTGAGAGGCGTGGCAGTCTCCTGATCTGAACCCTGGGCAGGACATGAGATGATTCCTATAATATTAACAGTGTGGGCATCAAAAATCTTCTTTTGCCTTTGCCAACCTTTGTCTGTGGTTTCTGTTCCCTTCCTCTCTCTCTAAACCCTAATTCTGTTAATCAATACATTTTTATATCATAAAAGATTGGGAAGCTGTTAATGTGAAAATTGGTAATGAAGGTAAAATTCTGGCAAGAAAACATGTTAGGTAATTAACGAAAGCAAGGAATGGTTTTCTTGGCCAAACCCATGTGGTTTCCAATTGCTGTGGTTTGCACTAAAGGAAAACTTTGCAATGGTAGGGCGAGCCCATGGGCAGTGTCAATAACTTCACCAGCGTCCCTTTCTCCCTCCTCAGCCTTCTCTGCTCACAGAGCCAATGCAGTAGTTCAATCAGGTTGTTGGAATTTTCCTCGAGGTGCATAAAAGTGGCCCATAGAAACAGGACTGAAAAGGGTCCTTTCAGCCTCTTCAGTGCTGGCAAGACTTTCCCAGCCAGAGGCTGATATAACAACAACAAGTGTGATGTCCTATGGCTGTGAATCATGGGACAATATAATCTCAAACAAATCACAGTGGCAAATGATAGATGAGACAATAGACAAATACGTGGCAGATAGAACACAAGCTAACACAAGCCTCTGACAGACTGACCTCCCTGAAGGTCCAGCAATCCAGGGCCAAATCAGGGAAGACAGGAAGGGAAAATGCCAGATCACTGCAGCTGAGTTACTACAAATTTCTTGGAGTCTTACCTCCCATCCACTTGTTTGATGTATTATATATGTCGTCATAAGTGTGGGGCTGAGATCCTCCACCCACTAGGCGAATACCTCTGCTGTACAGTCTCCACCATGCTTCTCTATCCTTGTACTTATTGTTAACATATGGTATAGATTCATGGACTGCAGCTTGAGGCCTGAGGTGGCCCATGTACTGATCTAAATAGGATCCATATCTCAGTTTGGTGGAGAGAATCAGATCATTCCCATCTTGTTGCTTTCCCCTTATGTCCTATTTCTCTAGCAAGACCCCTTGTCTTGCTACGACTTATGATCCCTTAGCTTTGTACACCATTTTACAGTTTGCAAAACTCTTTTGTGTCCATTCATTTTCTCATTTTGGTCATCCTGTGAAGTTGGTAGAGTGGAGATCATTAACTCCATTTTACAGATGGGAAAACCAAGGCCCAGAGAAATTAAGTGATTTACCCAAGGTCACACAATAAGGGACTAGAAAACAAGGCTTTTTGGGGAAGTCTTGCCAGTGCTGAACTAAGAGGCTGAAAGAACCCTTTTCAGTTCTGTTTCTGTAGGCCGCTTAGGTTTTCTTCATCACTGCTAAGTCTTAAGAGAAGTCTTACTTTTGATTACTCAAGGAAATAACTCAATATTATTTAGGTCCAGAAAGGACCTTAGAGATCATCATTCAAACCCTCTCAGTTTATGATGAAGAAACTGAGTACTAGAGAGTAAGGTACTTTCTGAAGGTCACAAAGTTAGTAAAAGGTTGGTCTTAGAACTCAACTTTCCTGATTCCAAAAGCATTCTTTCTATTGCCCTTGTACATAAGGACATAAGGGAGAGCAGGCAATGTGGGGATGTTGGAGAAGAAGAGCATCTATATATTTTAAGTTGACCATAAATCTCTTCTTCAAATCTAGATACATGCTGTGCTGTGGTTTCAACTGGTGACTTTGACCAGATGAAAGTCTCAGCCCGTGCCCACTTAGTTCTAATTTGGGGTGCGTTGGTTGTTACAAATGGTAGAGCCAGGCCTCCGACCTAATAAGGATGTGAGGTTCTGTCCAGTGCTCTGACTGCATCATGATCTTTTGGGTCTACTTTATGGCTGCCATGAAAATGAGCCTCATAATGGTCCACAGATCACTGGGGTTAATAGGTAGCTAAGAAGGGAGATGTTGTATTCAGATAACCAGTTTTTGTCAAAATTTTTGTCAAAAATGTATTCCAAGATGCCTGTACAAAAAGCCATCAAGGAGGACTAGTGTTTTTGAAACTTATGGGAGAGGAGGTAAATGTGGAAAAAATAAACTTTAAAAAGGGCCCTTCCTTGGGAGGAATCAGATCACAGTTCCTGAAGCTCAGGTATCCAGCCTGAGGAGAAGAGAAATGATTCGCTGCAGAAAGCCTTGGTGAGCAGGCAGCTGCAGGCACAAATTGCTTTTCAGTTCTCATCAGCCTTGCCTAAAGATTTGCGGTTCCTGAAAGCTTCTTGAATTAAATTTGTGTGCCAAATGTTCTTATGGCCTTTGCAAATGTGCACAAATGATTGCACTCAGCAATTATGCCTTTGAACATGGATGAAATTACCTCCTGAAAAGATTCCACTTGCAGAACTGCAGTCATCCTGGTGACGAAAGCCCTGGGTGTCTCTGGGAGATTCCCCTTTACTGGCCTATTTTCTTTTCCCACTGCTTCTGACTTTGGTGTTTTGCACATGGCCTCAGATGTTGGCTGTAAACCAAAGAGGATACTTCTCCCATAGAAAAACCCAAGGTGCATAGGTTTGGAATTTTTCTCAAAGAGTTAGATGCACACAATAAATATCTTATCTGGAGTGGCCAGGAAGTAATTTCATAATAGTTTTGAAGAGACACAGACTAGTGATTGGGTGGATGACAGGGTTTGAAAGGAATTTTATATGCTCAAATCAGAAAGAAGCTCAACACAGGGAGACAGTACAGTAAGAGGAAAAAGTTGCTTAGAAGATAATTTTAGCCTGACAGCTTTTGTTGGCTTTTTTTGGCTGCCTGGATAGGTGCAGCAGTGTACCCCTGGGCCATTACTAAAAGAAGTTATACTTCCCCATAGGAAGAGGCTACCTAGCTCTAGATATTCACTAGCAGAAGGTCGCAGGGAACAGGAAAGGATTCAAAGAGGACGCATCATTGTTGATCAGCAGATGGTAATAGAGAGGAACTCAGGAGAGATGACCAGAAGTAGAGGCATCCAGCAGCGGAATTGTTCAAGAACAGAATGGTACAGACCAGAGGGCAGAAGAAGACCCAGATAACTAGAGAAAGCAGATCTCTTGGTGTTATCATCAGAGGACATCAACAGCTCAATGTTGGAGGCATGAGTTACTTCTGTACACGTTTGCCCCCATCACATGTGTTCCCTTAATGTGTGTTCCACTAAGTGTGCTCCCCTGTCAAGCATGTTTCCTGTGTGTTTTCCTTCCTCCCCCAACCCCTTGTAAATATATATGTGGGAAATTCTTTACAGCACAAATCTCACTATACTATTTAATTAAATGTCTTCTGCTTTCAACTAATATATACTGTGGCTGGCTGGCAAAAAAAAAAAAACATTAGTAGGGGCTCATGAGTTATGATTTTTTAGTGGATGGTGATCCATGCCTACCACATGCCTCGCCTAGGGTAATAATGTTCAGGGGTGCCCTCATGTGCTAAACCGGCACTTAAAGCCCTTCATTACTGATTTTAGGCTTCTTTACTAATGTTTACTTAACTCTCCTTCACCACTCTATGTATCTGCCAAACTAATCTATACTACACCCTGAACTTGGCATTCAGTCTCCAGGTGCCATGACATTGCATATGTTGTTCTGCATGACTCGAATGTACTATTTCATCACTTCTGTCTCTTAGAATCTTTGGCTTTTTCAAGGCTTAAATCATACATCACCTCTTACAAGGATAATACACTCTTCCTGTCCTCAAGGAGTTTATAGTATAGATAGTGGGATAAGGTTTATATCAAGAAAAGTAAATATTTGGGCAATATGTGGTGAATAATATCAGTTAAGTGCCATATCTATGCCCCCAAAGAGATCAGAGAAAGGGGATAGAGATTCATATGTACAAAAATATTTATAGCTTCTCTTTTCATGGTGGCAAAGAATTAGAAACTGAGGGGGGGTACCATCAACTGGGGAATGGCTGAACAAGTTATAGTATATGAATGTGATGGAATACTAGGGTACTATAAGAAATGATGCAGGGGATGGTTTCAGAGAAACCTGGGAAGACTTATATACCTGATCAAAGTTAAGTGAATGGAACCAGGAGAACAATTTACATAATAATGATGTTGTAAAGACAAATAACTTTGAGAGATTTAGGAATTCCGATCAACAGTAGGACCAATTTTAATTCCAGAGGACTCATGATGAAGGTGATGGAGTCAGAGTGCAGGAATTTATTTTGTGTGACTGTGTATTTGTAACAGGTTTTGTTTTTCTTGCTTTCTCAATGAGTCAGGAAAGGGAAGCAGGAGAGAGAAAAGTGTGTATCTGAAAATAAAATTGAATTTGAAAAATCATTAAGTACCATAGAATACACGTTCAGCAATGAATTAGGCAATTATGATCAGTGGGATGAAAGACAACTTATTAGAAGAGATAGAACTGGAGCCAGGCTTTGAAGGTTGGGTAAGATTTTGACAGAAGTGAGAGGGAAGGTATTCCAGCTGAATGACCCAAGATTTGGAGGTGGGGCAGTGTAAGGTGTATCTAGGAGACAGAAAGAGACCAATTGGGGTGGAAAGGATGGTTTACTTAGGGGGACAGTGGGTAATAAGGTTGGAAAAGTCATAGTTACTTAGATCAGGAAGAGACCTAAGAGATAATCTAGACAAACATATTCAATTTATAGAGGGAAAATTGGACCTAAACAGGTTGGGCACCAAATTACACGGGTCATAAATAGCAGAATAACCCAGGGCTCTTTCTATCATATTATATATTGGAATCAGGTTGTGGAGGGCTTTGGATGCCAGAGCAAGGAGTTTGGCATTTAGTTAATAGGTAACAGGTAGCTACTAAAATTGTCTGAGCAGGAAGTGATGGGATCAGCATTTGAAATGATGTGGGCAAGGGTGTAGAAGATGACATTTTCAGGAACATTCATACCTTTCCTAAAGTCTCTGAGTCCTCAGTTTCTATACAGTTTCAATACTATTGTCCTATAGCTCCAAATATCTACTATATATTTAAACTAGCATGTCCCTCTATTACTTCAGGCTTAATATATCTAGCAATGAATTCATCATCTTTCCCCACAAACCAGCTTCTTTCCAAGGCTTCCCTGGTCCTACCATGTCATCATGTCACATACCAGTCACAGAGGCTTGAAATCTCAGTCATCTTAGACTACTCCTCCTTTATTCTCTTCACCCAGTCACCAAATTCTGTTGATTTTTTTCCTTTGTGATGTCTCTTACTCCACTATGAATAGCTGACATTTATATAGCATTTATAGCTTACAAAGATATGTGTATGTATGTATATGTATGTGTGTGTATATACATATGTGTGTATGTATGTCTTGGGATCCTCACAAGAGTTTTATGAGAGGCAACATGTAATACTGATCTCAGAGTCAAGAAGACTTAGAAGAAGTTCTTCCTCTGACCTATACTATCTCTGTGTATCTAGGTAAGTTGCTTAAGCCCTTGGTGTTCCAGGCAGCTAAGGCTATATATAAATTGAAAAGTAGGTACTGAAATGCATCGGTAGAGGGAGTTTCCCCACTGGGAGTTCCTTATATCAAGGAAATTACAGGTCAAGTCTAACATAAGCATATATACATATACATATGTGTGTGTTATATGAAGTTGGTAAAACAAGGTGACATTATCATCATTTTACTGGAAACCAGACTGAGAGACGTAAGTGACTTGTCCACAGACATTTGTTGTTTAGTCATTTTAGTTGTGTTTGACTTTTCATGACCCCGTGGACCTCAGTCAATGGAAATCTCTTGGCAGAGATACTGCCAACTAATACCCACCATGTGACACTCCAGCGTCTTCTTTGTGGTACTCATCTTTAGTTCTTTGGAAACAGTGATGTTACATAAACTCACTGTTATATAGCAATATGGGTATGTTATTAATATTGAAAATATGGGCTTTGTCTCTCATGGGAAACAGGGTCAGTGAAAGAGTTATGAGCAATTCAGCATGCTCTCTTCCTCTTGTGCAACTCGTGACCCAACTTATCTATCTGTATTGTCTGTCCCAAATACACATACTGATGGACAAGTTCGATAGTGTGTTCATCCAAATGAATGTTTAAATATAGGCAATAAATATTTTTCATCTGCCTGATCTTTTTGTGTCAGTTAGTCAATGAACATTTATTAGGCACCAACTATGTATCAGGCACTGTGTTAAGTGCTGAGAATACAAATGAGAAAAAATAAAAACAGTTCCTGCCCTCAAGGAGTTTACAATCTAATAGGCGAAGACAACACACACAAAAATAAGCTATGAAGGAGGAGGGGAGAATAGGGGCATGATGGAGTCCAGTCCAAGGAATGTAGCTAGTGGGACATGAAGAGTTGGCCGTTCTCTTTAAATCTGGAGGAGTTCTTTGCTCTGCTTTCTAACTCTTCAATCAGAGGGGCAGAGGCACTGAAGAGGAAAGAGTACCCAAACTGACATAGTCTCATAGGATTATGAGTTTCCTGGCGGTGAGGTTTCTTAGAATCAACATCACGATAGAGCTTCATCCAAGGAATTCAGTGGTGGATGGTCAGGTCAAACTCACTTGAGTGCTTCAGGTGACAAGCACCAAACATATAATGAAATAGATTATATTTTAATAGGAAGGAAAAGACTTGTCCTTAATATGAGTTATCCCCAAATCATCTGGCTGTGTATAGTTAGACGACTGACTCATCAGAGCTAAAATCAGAACGAGGCAAAAAAAGAGTAACAGAAAAAAGATATGGCATATAATTGAAATGACTTATCCCTGAACTATTTAAACATGTATTTAAAAATTTAAAATGAGAATAGACAACAGAAATACCATCAACATTGACTATGATAATTTTATCCGAAAATTTAAGCAATGTAAATCAGTTACCACAACAAGGAGACCAAAAGAGCCCAGAAAGTGCCTTAGCCAACAAACATCTGACTTACTTGCCAAACAGAGAGAGACAGCTGCCAAAGCCAACACAGGATTAGGATACAAATGTGTTTCTAAAATCTTACAGAGAGGGATGATGGACAATTATGAGCAGTGTCATCTCATAAAGCAGAAAAACAGTGGAGGATGAAACCAATTTAATGCAAACTTGGCAAGATTTACAACTATGCAACGTCATCCCAAGGAGGAACATGGAAAGAGGATGATAGAAAGAAGAAAAATGGAAAAGTTTTACAAAAACAAACTGTTTTCTCCTTTGAGGAAGGTGGAACCACCATATTTGGACCCTAACATCACAGTCCTGAAAATATTGATAGAAAAGTAGGAGTGGCACAAAAGAGAACAAAGATTGGGAAACAAAGTAGACCGGACCAAGAATATGTAGAGGAGATCTGTTTGGGTGATTATACAATTGTGAAGCCATCAAGGGACCAACTTACAAGGTATCTGAAGGAGGGGAAATTACGAAAGGTGTGAAAATAATCTTGGACCTTAATCCCACCAAAAGGTGACTGTGAAATAACACCAATAACTACCAGTGTGCCTGCTCTCCCATTCATTTTTTAAAATTTAATATACAAATAATATTCTTTTAGATTTATTAAGTTGCAATAACTATAGTAATAATGTTTACCCCCAAAAATCCATATCAAAATTTACATTACTGATTACAAGAATACACCATAAAATTTCATTCTACCCATATCATGAAATCTCTAAATATTCATAATTATTTTATAACCAGTGTTATAATTTTATATTCTATGTGGGACATTCTGGAAGAATTTAAAGTAATCCATCATTTCTTCATGCTTCAAATCCTGCCTCAGCCATGTATCAGCTTTCTGACCTTGGACAAATCACTTAATGCCTCAGCCTCAGTTTCCTATCTTTAAAAATGGGGGTCATAATAGCACCTTAATAGCACTCTTAGGATTGTGAGGATCAGATATGATAATATGTAAAGTGCTTGGCAAACCTTAACATGCTGTATTAATGCAATGATGGTAGCCAAAGGCAATGATTTAATCTTTTACCGCATCGAGGAGTGTGTCCAGCATTAAGGAGGTGACAATTCCATTGTTACCTACTTCATTTCGGTTACATCTAGAACATCGTGGTCCGTTTTGGTCTTCACATTTTAGGAATTACATGGATAAGGTAGACACTTTGTAGAGGATGACCAGTGAAGGGCCTAGGAAAGCATGCCAAGAGAACTGGCTGAAGAACCTAGGGATGCTTCGTCTGGATACCCTCCCATTTATACAAAACTATACATATATATGTGTATACACGCACACACACATACACATACATACATACATACATATATTGTGAATGTGAATTGCATGTGAATCCTTCAATACTTCAAGAAGTGGTGATTTTGTTGATAGAGGCAGATAGATAGCACAGTGAATAGAGAACTGAAACTAGAATCTAGAAGACAAGAGTTCAAATCCTGACTCAGACACTTATCAGCTACATAACCCTCAGCAAGTCATTTAACCACTACCTGCCTCCATTTAATCACGTGTCAAGTGGTGATAATGATACCATCTAACTCTCACAGTTGTTGTGGGGATCATATGAGATAATCGTAAAGTGCTTTGCAAACTTTGAAGCACGTTATAAATGCTAGCTCTATCTGTTGAACTACAACTACTGTTATTCCTTTCTCATGTTTGGTATGTGGGTTTTATAACTCTTCTTAAGATATATGTAAGGATATGCTGAATTTTGTAACTGCAAGCGCCATATTTTTTCTGGGAAAGTAACTGAATCAATATTGCTCACTAGAGTACCATGTTTATATATAGCTACATTCATAATGAATGAGACTTTCCCCACTCCCACCATGTTGGGATCTCTGCATATCAGAAGTTTATTTCCTTCTCTCCTATAGAATCTGAGTTAGAAATCCAAGGGGAGAAGCTGTAAGTGCCTCCACCAGAGGGTCATTGATTCCCACTTGGCAATAGCCAAGCAGTTTAGAAACCGAACTCCTTGGGAAGCTCACACCCATGTTAATGCTATCCTATATTCTTACATAGTTTTAGTTACATCTTCCTCTTAATCTTGTTCTCAAAATCAATCAAGAAGGTCTCTCCCATCTCCACAATTGTTACTACTATATGTCACATATATGTTTCTACCTGGCCCCAAATGGCCCCATAAGATCTGGGATTGTAGACAAGATACTTTATGCCCTCATTATTAACTGACTTTGAGTATATTTTAATCCTATGCTTCTCATCCACTTCAACCAATTATAATGCTATTATTATAATCACAGTAATTATTATATTATTATCATCACAATTATTACATAATTTGTTGTTGTTGTTGTTGCTCAGTTGTTTCAGTCATGTCTGACTCTTTGTGACCCCATTTAGGGTTTTTTTTTTTTTGGCAAAGACACCATGCCATTTTCTTCTCCAGCTCATCTTATAGATGGGGAAACTGAGGCAAACAAGGGTAAGTGACTTGGCCAGGGTCACAAAACCAGCACGTTTCTGAGGCTGGATTTGAACTCAGGTCTTACTGACTCCAGAACCCTGCTCCATCCAGCTACCTAGTGAATAAAGAACTAGCCTGGAAGCCAAGAAGACCTTGGTTCAAATCCTGCCTCTGACATATACTGGCTGTGTGACCCTGAGCAAATCACTTAGTCCCTCAGTACTCTAGGCAATTCATACTCAGTTGCAGAGAAGGTGCCAGACTATACTGGTAGAGGGAATTTCCTCATCTGGGAGATCCCCATACCAACGGCAGGTAGGTGGTGCTGGGCCTGGAGTTGGGGAGACGAGTTTAAATCTGTCCTCAGACACGTACTAGTTGTGACCCTGGGCAAGTTTTTTTTACCATTATTTGTCTCAGTTTCCTCAACTACTTGCTCCATCACTTACTGGGAAATACAAAGAAGAAATAGAAGTGTGTCAGCTTTTATATTCAGACAGTGACTGCATCTATGAAATTAAAAGACTTTTGCTCCTTGGGAAGCAAGCTATGGCAAATCTGGAGAGCATACTAAAAAGCATCACCTTCCCAACGAGGGTCCATATAGTCCAAGCTTTGTTTTTTTCTAGTAGTAGTGTATGGCTGTGAGAGTTGGACTATAAGGATATCTGAGCGCCACAGAATTAGTGCTTTTGAATTGAGGTGCTGGGGAAGATTTTTGAGAGTCTCTTGGACTTCAAGGAAATCAAGTCAGTCAATATTTTAAAATTTTAATTCAGACTATTAATCAAAAGGTCGAAAACTGAGCTGAAGCTTAAATACTTTGTCCACAGAATGTGAAGACAGGAGTCATTGGAAAAGACTATAATGTTGGGAAAGACTGAAGGCAGAAGGAGAAGGGGATGGCAGAGGATGGGATGGGTAGATAGTGTCATGGAAGCAACAAACATAAGGTTGGAAAGACTTTGAGAGAGAGTGGAGGACAGGAATGCCATGGTCCATGGGGTCACAGAGGGTGGGACATGACTGAACAACTGAACTGTAACAGCACCTTGCCAGGTTGTTGTGAGGATCAAATGAGATAATAACTATAAAGCACTTAGCACCGTGCCTGACACATAGTAGGCTCTATTGTATATGTTTATTTCCTTCTCCTCCCTTCCTTTCCCCACCATGAGATCACAGGTCCAGTCCCTTTTCTATTACATCTATAGAATGTTGGATATGGAAAGAAGGTTGTAGTTTATCTAATTAATCCCTCCATTTTACAGTGAAAGAAGGTGAGGTTCAAATAAGAAGAGAGACTTCACAGAGTAAGATGGTGACAGAGTAAAGACTAGAACCAAAAGTCTAGTACTCATTCTACTTCTTTCCAACTAGGCTGGAAAGTCTCTGAGTTGAGGGACCTGGAACTTACACTTCATTGTATATCACATAGTACCTAGCATGGTGCTTGATATATGAGAAGTACTCAATGGAGAAGGAGGAGGAGGAGAGGAAGAAGGAAGAAGGAGAGGAAGAAGGAGAAGGAGGAAGAGAAGGAGAAGGAGGAGGAGGAGGGAGAGGAGGAGGAGAAGGAGAAGAAGAAGGAGAAGGAGGAGAAGTAGAAGGAGGAGAAGGAGAAGGAGAAGAAGAAGAAGAAGAAGAAGAAGAAGAAGAAGAAGAAGAAGAAGAAGAGGATGAGGAGGACGAGGAGGACGAGGAGGAAAAAGAAGGAAGGAAGGAAGGAAGGAAGGAAGGAAGGAAGGAAGGAAGGAAGGAAGGAAGGAAGAAGGAGGAGGAGGAGGAGGAGAAAAGGAAGAAGAAGAGGAAGGAGGAGGAAGAAGAGGAAGAGGAGAAGGTGGCAGCAGTAACAATGAGTAACTACTTATATAATCCCTCCCTTCAACCTCCTGTAATTCTGCATTCCATCTCCTTAAACTGGACTTCTACAAGGCTGCTCTGCATGCCTGGATGCACTGCCCCCTCACTGCCACCTCAGCTCATGTACCACCTCCCACAAGAAGTCTTTCTTTCCTGATCTTTTCTCCCTCCTCAAACGACAATGTATATCTTTGCCTGTTCATGTCGTCTCTCCCCTCTCCCTCCCCCCCAGGGATTGAGGGATGGCAATGTTTTGCATGTTGTGGTTCTCTCCCCAGTGGTTAGCATATATGCTTGTTGGATTGGACTGGATTGAGTAGAGATAAAGAAAGGACACTGTGAAAGGGTGACAAAGAGAAAAGGAGAGAGGTAAAGGGAGAAGGAGGGGAGGAGAGAGAGGGAGAGGGAGAGGGGGGAGGGAGGGAAGGAGAGAGAGAGGGGAGGGAGCAAGGGAGGGAGGGAGAAGGAGCATGGCGAAAGAAGTCAAAGAAGGAGGAAGAAGAAGAGATGAGGGAAGAAGAGACAGTGTAAAGGAGAGAGGAAGAACAAAGATGAGGGAAATAGTGATGTGGTGGGAATGACCTTTGGTTTTCTGATCCCTCCCTTTCAGCAGAGTTCTGGTTCCCAGCCTGCCAGCTGACTTACCTCTCCAGTGGGGCTCAGGTTTCACCGGGCATTGTGCGCTTGAAGATACGGTAACAAATGCATGTGTAACATATTATGAATAAAGCTCTAAAAAGCTCTCATTTATAGCTGTTTATGTTATGTGATTGAGGCAGAGAATTTGCCAAGACCAAAGGTTACTGCTGGCTCCTCTGTGACTAATAATACCTCAAACCAAAGCAGCAAGCTCTCAGCCAATGAGAATTGTCTTTGGAGGGGCTTTCAGAAGTTAGGCTCATAATTGCACTTGACAGATCGTGAGGCTACCAACATCATTAATCTGAGCCTTAATACTGGGCCTATTCCTATGAATACCAGCCATGATCTCTAATGAGTTAGAATCTTTGCCAATGGCCCTGGGGGTGCTGAAAGGGTAGGTAGGAGACCTCCAGTTGGGACCCCAGGGTTGGGCTGGGTGAGTCCTTGTTAGGGCTTGCCTACATGTAGTCCAATTATGCAGAAGGTGGAAGCTGGCTTCAGTGCCACTTCGGGAACTGGGCCATATGATCCATGGTTGCCCCAAGGCTCACCATTTACCCTCTCCTCATTCAAACTTACTGGTTTTGACCCCCTCCCTCCCCACCCTGATTTGGGCTGCCTATTCCCGATGCTCTCTTATTCATTATTATTAGCAGAATCATACAAAATCATAGCTGAGATGGACCTTAGCACATGGAATGTTAGAGCTGGCAGAGACAGAACAATGTTAGACTTGGAAGGGACATGAGAACATAGAATGTTAGATTTGGAAGAGATTTTCAAGGTCACCTAGCTCAATCCTCTCATTTCAGAAAAGAAGAAACAGGTTCAGGAGGGAAAGTAATTCGTGATCAAGGGGAAAAAAAGGTCTGGAATGCACATGCCTCCTAGAATCCCTCATTTCCTTCAAAGCATAACTCAAGTATTATCTCCTACAGGAAGGCTTCCCCAATTCCCAGAGTTAGCAGCACTGTCTCTTTTGAAATTACTTTGCATTTATTTCCTTGTGTCCATCATAATGGGGCAGAGAAGGTTACTGGGGCTGGCCAAGGAGAGCCTGGTCCTATGAGCATCCAAAATGTTCTCTAGCTCATTCCTGGTGTAGACTTGATCACTCCTGTTACAACATATTCCCACCCGCTCCAGTAAAATGTCAGCTTTTTGAGGGCAGAGAGGGTTTTGTTTCTGACTTGGTATCCTCAGCACCGATCACCTCTGCCACTGCCCTTCCAGTCTGCATTCAGGGATGACTTTTCCATACTTAGTGGCTGTGTGACTCCAGATAAATCACTTCACATTCAGAGGTTCAGTTAGTAAAATTGGGAGGATAATACTCATATTTCCTTGCAGTGCAGTAGGAAGACTATTGGTCACGGACTGAGGGGTGCTGTGGCTTCCCATCCTGTCTATGACACTTACTAGATGTGTGACCATAATCAAAGTACTTCCCTTCTCTAAGAAGGTTTATTATAGGCCATTGATGATGAACAAGGGGATTTGGTAGAGGGAGAGTGTGAGGTGAGGGAGAGAGAGTATATTAGGACAGAAGGAAGGTCTGTAGAATAGGATCCTACATGTAGGATTCTGGCTGTTAAGTGAGAGAATGAATTAGTAGATAGACAAAGCCTTGTCAGTAAAAAGTCACAGACTGAGAGGAAACCATATCAAAAGCAATATACTAATGAATGGTATGGAGAGAGGGAACATAGGCTTTAGTTCTGGCCCAAGCAATCAGTTAGTGAATCCCCAAACGTCCACACTACTTGTCAGGGGCACCCAACAGATACTTAGATCTCCTGGTCACCGCCAGGGGCTGATTGGTAGGTCTCTAGGTTATCTGGCCCCAACCAAAGGCTAGCTTATGGATCTCCAGTGTTCCTGATATCTGCCACTGGCCAGCTGATGCCAACTACCAAAACCCAATTAGTTTATCTCCTGCCTTTCCTGTCATTTCTAGTGACCTCCCAGCAAGATCCCAGGATTCTGAGTCCCTGCCAGTGGCTGTATGAGATATATCTCTGGGCTTGCTAGTCACCAGCAATAAAGGGCTGGTGGGCCTCTTGCTGGAAGAGAAAGGGAGAGGAGGGGGGCAGAGAGACAGACAGAGATAGAGAGACACAAAGAGACAGAGACACACAGAGAAACAGAGACAAAGGCAGAGGGACAGAGAGAGACAGACAGACAGAGAATGAAAGAGACATAGAATGAAGGATTGACAGAGAGAGAGAGAGAGAGAGAGAGAGAGAGAGAGAGAGAGAGAGGAGAGAGAGAGAGAGAGAACAAGGGGGAGAGAGAATTAGAGAAAGACGGAGACAGAGAGAAATACACACACAAACAGAAGACAGAGACAAAAAAGAGAGACAGAGAGAGATGAGGACAAAGAACTCCAAGAAACTGGAGAAGAAGGTGATCTTCACCAAGGAAACAGACCTGCCTTTAGACCTCTGCTTCACAATGGCACTCTGAGTGTCAAGAGAAAGGAGCCTAAACTGCCCTCTGGTTGCGGTGGGTAGACCTTTGCCTCCAGGGAGTTTGGGCAAGGAAAGGCTCCCCCGGGAAAGGAGAACGGGGGCTCTTCCCTGAGTTGACCCTCCACACTCGCTTCAAAAATACAAAGGCATTCAGCAGAGGCTAGCCACTCCTGAGCCAAAAGGCATAGAAACTCTGTAACCTGAAGAAACCTGGAGGAAAGTGAAAACGCTAATATTATTTATCCCTGGACTCCAGGGTATGAGGAGTCTAATTTAAAATTTTTCATCCTGCTTCACACCCCACATAATGTGCCCTTTCTTCTCCAGACCCAAGGTGTCCTTTTGCCGAGCACTCCTTGGGCCTGTGGTGGGAACATATTTTCCAAAGGTCAGTTTTCCAATTATAATCCAAAATTTGAAGTTAATATTTTTTCTCAAACCCATGTTGTAACCACATTCTGTTAATTTCATAAAGATACCATTTAGCTGACGTAGGTGGTATTCTGGGCATCAGAACACTTGTCTAATGTCAACAGAAAGCAGTAACGGTAACTACCAACTTCCCATCACTTGGGAAAAAAATATTTTCCCAAAAATTATAGCCTGTAGGAACCAGACAGCATCCATGTTTCTTAGTGGGAAATTACAGAGATTTTTCTTATGTACTTAAAATTAAGTCGGAGTTTATAAAGTCTCACTCCATTTTAATGACTTTCTGCTCTCGGCCTGTCTTGGGGTGAGGTGATTTTCAAGGTCCTTCATTTAACAGTTAGGCAGCCTGGCCCTGGAGATTACTTACACAGTGATGGAATGTGGTGTAGAAAGAGCGCAGGCCTGGGAATGAGAAGACCCCCAATTCAAGCCTGGCTCAGCCACTTAATCGCCTCGTGAGTTTGGCCAAGTCACTTTTTCTCTCAGAGATCCAGGTTTTTTCTTCTCTATGACCTTAAGCGAGTTGTAACGAGACTAGATTTGGCAAAAGAGCTGACTTCAAATTGTGGTGGTGATTAACTGTTTGGCTGAAGGCTTAACTGCCTCCTCTTGCCCCCCCAGAACTCTGTTTCCTCATCTGTAAAAATGTACATAATAGTACTTACATGATCTGTTTTTCAGAACTGATATAAAGAAAGTGATTTGTCAGTGCTAAAGCTAACTGTGAGTTCTTATTATTTCTGGCTAAATTTGCTTCCTCCCAGTAACCCAAGCTCCTAATCTTTCAGGAAAGAACTGCCCTATGGCCAGTGCTCTCTGGGTCTTGCTAGGTGGAAGGCCACGCTGGCCTTCATATTAACATATTCGTGGATGATAAGGATTTAATATATTACTCCTTCCAGATTAATTAAACATTTACTTACATGCCCATTCGGGGCACATCCATTGCTAGGATTTATGGAACTCTGGGGTTCCCAGTCTACTTGTTCAGCCGTTTCAATTTGTGAACCCTTTGGAGTTTTCTTGGCAAGGATACTGGAATGGTTTGCCATTTCCTTCTCCCACTCATTTTACAGATAAGGAAACTGAGGCAAAGAGGGTTGAGTGGCTTGTCCAGGGTCACACAGCTAGTAAGTGTCTGAAGCTGGATTTGAACTCATGAAGATAAGTCTTTCTGACTCCAGATCTGGTACTCTATCCACTGTACCAACTTGCTGCCCACGGTCAGCTTAGAGAGATCTAATTAAAATAAGTGAAAGTATAGACATGAAGTACAAATTATGCGGTCCTGAGTGTTGTATATGAGTCCAAAGCAGAGAGAAATCTTACTGGTTGGAAATAAAATATATGGGTACTCTACTAGGTGTTTAACTATAAACTCTCCAAAAAAAAGGACATGCTTTCAAGTTTAATCTTTCCAACAGACTCCTCCATTGTTTTTGGCTCAAATAACTAATGTGGGAATTTGTATCACTGCGGTCGGGTAGATAGAGGAGATACATGTGTGTTTGTGTATATATGCATGCACCCATATAGACATACACATATCTATAGATATATACATATGCACACATATATACATATTATGTGTGTGTATATATATATATATCTAATATATGTGTGTATATATGTATGTATTTGTACACACACATCTAGCAGTGACAGTGTAATATAATGCAAAGAGTCTAGGAGTCGAGATCTGAGTTATGGTTCCAACTCCGCTACCAGCTGCTTGGATAATTTTGAGCCAAGTCAATTAAGCTCTAATTTTCTTCATCTGTAAAATGGGAATCACGATATATTACCTACCTCACAGCTATCAAAATATGATCATTGTCATCATCTTGAGGAAGTCACCTGACTGCTTTGGGCCTTGGTTTCTTCATCTGTAAAATGAGGTTAATTATAAGACGATTTTCTTAAACATACAAAGTACTTTCCTCAAGTATTTATTAAGTGGCTACTATGTGTTAGGCATGGTGCTAAACACGGGGAGTAGAAATACGAGGACTCTCAAGAAGTTTATATTCTAATGGGTAAGACAACACAGAAAAGGAACCTGGGGTGGGGCTGGGAGCACAGATGAAAGTACCCAGAGGCATGGTAGAGAAAGTACCGGGACAGTCAGCAGTATAACCTGGAGAAAAATGAAACATAGTTGGCTTGGGTATCCTCGTTAAAAATGGAGGTTCTGGGAAGAACCAACCAACCAGAGAAAGAAGTCAAAGGTGTAGAGGGTACTTCCAAAGTGTGAAATGCAGAGCTTCCAGAGTATAGAGCTTTCTATGGCATGGTAAGAGAAAGTTGGGAGCCTTAGTAATTCAACCTGGAGAGAAATATTTCCTTAACAAAACCCCCTTTGATACTGCTCTCTCTCTCTCTCTCTCTCTCTCTCTCTCTCTCTCTCTTGTTTTCTGTCTCTCTCCCTCTTTCTCTGTCTCTCTCTGTCTCTTTCCCTCTCTCTTTCTCTGTGTGTGTGTGTGTGTGTGTGTGTATATATATATATATGTGTGTGTGTGTGTATGGACATATATACATATACATACATATACATAATACATGCTGAGAGAGAGGGAGGGAGGAGAGGCCTGGACCTTTGATTTCATCCATGCAATGAACCCCCAGTAAGGAGTCTCCCTCTGCAAATACAGGTAACTCACCTGTAGTTTATAGGTTTAGAAGCCTGCCTGGGATACTGGAGTAGTTAAGGGACTTGTCCATGGTCATACAGATAATATACGTCAGAGGTAGCTCTTGGCCTCAGAACTTCCCCACTCCGAGTCTGGATCTCTCTCCACTCCACTATGCCGTCTCTTTATTAACCATTTTACTCTTGAATGAACTGAGGCTCAGAATGGTTATATGATTTTCCCATGGCCCCACAGTCAATAAGTGTCAAAGCCAGGATTTGATTTCCAGTTTCCTGAGTCTCAGTTCCAGGTTCTTCCCAGTAGGCCCTGTTGGCCCCCCCTTATCTCCCAGGGTTGGTGTGAGGATCACGTGAGGTAATGTATGTGAAAGTGCTTACAGACCTAAAAGGTGCTTTACCAAAGTGGGGGTGGGGGAGTGGGGATCATAATTGGTGGGGGCTTCCTCTCCGCATGTGTAAGACAACCAGCCCACTCTGAGGCAGCCAGCCGGGCTATGTGGTGCATTCATGGCCTTTCCTACCTACTCATTGCATGGTCTGCTCAGAGACCCCCTTTGCTTCATCTTTTAGATCAGCGCTCTCTCTCTCTCTCACTCTCTCGCTCTCACTTTTTAACCTCTGGAATTTTCATTCATTCTGTTCTCTTTGTTAATTGTTAACACACAAGTCCTGCGACTTTGTCAGCCCAAGTCATAAGGGAAACAATTCAGTTTCAGCATGAGGAAAATACTTCCAAAGAGACAGCTTCAGCGTCCCTTCCCCGCCACCCTTACCTTTATAGAGGAGGTGGAGAGTACATCGGCCCTAAGGGTAAGAACTTAACAGTTTTCCTAGATCCACACTCTGAGGTTTCAAAAGCCGGCCTGGAGGGCATGCTGATTGCATGCTGAGTTTTTTGTCTCCCAAAAAGGCATTTGCTGGGAGCAGAAAAGCAGCTAAACGCAAAATAGTGGGATCTTCAGTGATTTCATAATTAGAACCCGCTACAGGCTGAAGGGAAAGTACCATATCTGCCTCTGCCCCAGGACTCTGGGATCCGGAATTGTTGATTCCAGCGATTCTAAACAATTCCAGCAGCTGCACTCTCACTGTTCTTAGTCCTTGGTCTGAGCTGGACCCCATCTTCATCAGAACAAGGAGAGCTTGTACACACACGCGCACACACACACACACACACACACACAGAGAGAGAAGAGAGAGAGAGAGAGAGAGAGAGAGAGAGAGAGAGAGAGAGAGAGAGAGAGAGAGAGAAAGACAGAGAGAGAGAGAGAGAGAGGACGGAGAAGAGAGGGAGAGAGAAGACGAGAGAACGGAGAGAGAGAGGAAAGAGAGAGAGAGGAAAGGAGGGAAGAGAGACGAGAGGAGAGAGAGAGAAGAGAGGAGAGACAGACGGAGAGCGAGACAGAGACGAGAGAGGAGGGAGAGAGAAGAGGAGAGAGAGACAGAGAGGAGAGAGAGGGAGAGAGAGAAGAGAGAGAGAAGAGAGGAGAGAGAAAGAAGAGAGAAGAGAGAGAGAGAGAGAGACAGAGAGAAGAGAGAGAGAGAGAGAGAGAGAGAGAGAAAGACAGAGAGACAGAGAGAGAGAGAGAGAGAGACAGAGAGAGAGAGAGAGAGAGAGAGAGAGAGAGAGAGAGAGAGAGAGAGAGAGAAAATATGTTATCACTTGTAACCTTGATTTGCCACAGCCATAGAGTTGAGAAATACTCCCCAAAAATCCACCAGCCACTGACATTATTTTACTGGGGTCTTCTGCAGAGATTTCCGAGAAAAACCTGCTAGAAGAGGAAAAGCCAAGTAGTCAAAAGTTGGAGTTCAAAGTTCATCTTCCATCTTGGGAACATATGGACTTCAAAGAGTTGAGCACTTGACCATTTCCTCTGGGTTTGTGTTCCTCGGCTTTTCCCTACAAAGATCAGGAAGTTCGACTATTCCCAATTGAATTCCAAACTCTAGCTCTTGGCACAGTTTCTCCTTTTCTGGTGTCTTTCTCCCAGAAATCTCTTCAAAATGACCCGGAAGCCCTAGTTCTAAATCAGAGGTTTGTGGATTCTGGAGAAATATCTCTCATCTCCATGGTGATGGCAAAGCAGGGCTACGTATCTAAAAGGGACTTTTGTTAGAAGAGGAAATTTGTTAGAGGAAATTGAGGTCCACCATGAGCCAATGACTTATCCAAGGTCACACTGCCAATAAGAAGCAGAGCTAGGACTAAGACCTTTAACTCCTACTTGCCAATCAGAAGTTCATCAACCATACTATGCTCCTTCTCATGTTCTTTTGCTATTGAATAATTATCTCAGTCAATCTAATCAGTCACATGTAGAACATTTCATAGGATTTTAGATGTGGAGATGAAAGGAACATTGAAGGCCACTGAATTCAATCCATTTGGTTTTACAAAGGTGGAAACTGAGGTAGAGGAACTTGCCCATGACCATCTAGGCAGTAAGTAGCAATCAGGATTTGAACCTAGCTCCTCTGACTATAGTTCCAGTATGTTACAGAGGCATCATATCTTGGAAACTATGCCTTCAGGCCTTAAGGAGTCACAGGAAAGCTTTCCCTTTTCCTTTCCTTTTCCCCTAGACTTCTACACTCTCCCCACTCTGTACCAGGCAAGAACCTCACTGCCTGGATGTGACTAGTAAGGAATACATAACAGAGTTCCAGTTCCATGAATATCACCAGCAGCCATAGCCAGATACTCTATCAACCAGATTGGATATGGGTTGTCACCATGATCATTCTGAGAAATGTCTTTAAAACCAAGAAGCTGAGTCGTTGGTAGGTTGTGCACTGAATTCTCAATAGGAGCTTCAGAATTCAGCTGGTCTCTTAGCGAAAATCTAAATGGGTCCTTCACTTTGCTTTCAGTGGTTTAAGGGCAGAGACTATATCTGCTACTTCCTCATATCTTCCTACAGTACATAGCATGGAACTCAATGTACACTAGGCACATTTGTCCATCGATCATTCTTTTGATTGTTAAAAATGTTTCAGGTTGGCAATCCAATTCTGCTCTAGGCTCAACCTCTTTGGTTGGCATGTGTGGTTCAGAGTGGAGAAATGGCATGGGGGGAAGCTGGACTGACTGTTGAGTCAGTATAGAAGGACCTCTGTGTTTCCAAAGGTCTACTACAAAAAAAAAAGACCCACAAAGTTGGGAGAGTCAATAATGAAGGCATTTCCCAACATATCCTTAAAATACTTTATTTTCAAAATACAAACAAAAATCTTCATTTTCTATTATAGGAACTGAATTACTCTTTCTATTCTGAAAGAATAATTATTTTCTATATACATCGTAGCGAAAGGACATTAATGAGAAATGAAGATTTATCTAAAAGTCCTAGGCCAAGAGTCAAAAGTATCTGGGTTCTAATCCTCATTCTCCAATGAACTCTGAGCAAGTCATTTTTTCCAGAGTCTCAGTTTCTTCCTCAGTGATTAGGGGGACTCAAAGGTCCCTTCCAGCCTGAATGGCGTATTTTACCTTCATTTTTGGCTGTTCTCATAGAACCTCAGGGAAATTTATTCTTTGGACTATTCTATAAAATAATGACCATTCCAGGCTTGTTTCATTCATTTTTAAAAAGGTTATAGTATAGAAACTTGCAAAAGAATTACATCATTATGAATTTTAAAATACATCTATACTTGCTCGGTTTCTAGTCTCTGAAAAGTGGATTTCCTTCCGTCTTCTATTTGTAGTGATAATTATCATTTATGTAGTAATTCATGGTTACAAAGTCCTCTCACACATATTTTAGGATTCAAGGCTCTAGAGGTGGACTTGGAGATCATTTAGTTTATCCCCTTCATTTTGCATGAGGAAACTGAGGTCTGAGATGGGAAGTACCTTGCTTTCTTAGTGTCACACTAGTAGTAAATTGCAGATTTGGATTTGTACTCAAGCAAATTCCAAATTCCTGTGCATCCCCTTTGGTCCTCCCAATAACCTTGGAGGGTAGGTGTCAAAATCATGATGATACCCATTTGTCAGGTCAGTATATTGAGGTTCAATGAGGTGTATCACTTGACCATGGTCCAAACCTAGTTAGTGACTGGGCTGGAGCACCAATCCAACCCTCTCAGTGGAGGGCTGCATTGAGCTCTCTCTCTCAGTGGGAGCCTCTTTCTCTATACAGGCTAACAACAATGGCCAAGGTGACTTTGTGAGTTCCCAAGATTTGTTAGATTCAAAGAATTCACCATGATAGTGTGCCATCAAAGTCCCTGGCCAGCCTCCGGGAAGCCAGCCTCTCCCTTGAGGCCCTGTTCCAAGATGCAGTGATCAGTGGGGCTCTCTCCATCCTGCTGGATCTGATTTGCACACTGGGATATCTGAGAGGGCTTCTAATTGGCAGCCTTCTTGTGTTGTTTCAACAGGCTGTGATAAAACAATTGGACCAAATTGGTCCTGGCTGAGAATGCTTCTGCAGAGCTGTTTCCAATTTGATTGTTGAGACAAAGGGAAAAGCGTAACTTACAGCAAGGACCCAGGAATTGCTCTCCTTTGGGCTATTGGCCTTCTGCAGGTTCCCACACCTCCTCTCCAGGGCCCTATAAGTAGCACAGAAAGAAGCCAAGGGAGAATATAATAAGAATGGGCAGATCACATGGTCATTTCCATGCCTCTCATTAGCAGGGCAGTGTACAAATATGGTTCCCATTTTACAGGTGAGGAAACTAAGTTTAGGGTGGTTAGGTGATTAGCTCATGGTCATACAACTAAGAAAAAGAACTGGCAGAGAGCCTGGTTTCAAATCCAGTTCTTCCTGGGGGCATCGTTTTATGGTCCCCCCAAAATATACAAACCTCAATGTTTATCCTTAAGAGAAAATTTCTAAAAAGAACTATTTCCCAACTATTAGATTTTAAAATCAAAGAGATAGAGCTAGAAGAGACCTTAGAAGATATTGAGTCTTGCTCCTTCATTTAAAGATGAGTAGTTAAGTGACTTGCCCAAGGTCACATATGCAGTAGTGAGTTACAGAGCTTAGATTCCAGTCCAGGTCTCCTGTTTTGATTGTTCAGTGATTCTACTGTTTTTCTTCCTATTCCTGATGCCACCTACCATAATAATCTTCCCCATAAAAAATCTCCTGTGGACACAGTGGCAGCCTGTAGGGTGTAGTGATCTTAGAAGAGAAACCCATTATTTCTGTCCTGACATCCAGTTCTTTGATATTGATGCACTAGATGGATTTGGTTTATTTTACATTATTTCAATTAGGATTTTTCGTTTTTGGAAGTACTAGGAGAGAGAAGAGACCTGGCTATATCTTGATTTTCTGAGGCTGGGTCAGACCGTTTGGATGAAAAGTGAAAGGTTGGGTCCAACATCTGGATGTATGCGTCTACACGGCGCCAAGCATCCGCATCTTTGGAAACATCTAGAGGAGCCACACCATTCGTACTTATTTATTTATTTTTGTCTTTCATCTGGAGGTCTGGCACCATGTGGACAGAGCCATAAACTCCGATGTGGCTAGAGAAGAGAGAGGTAATAGTGGGGGCTCACAAAGGGAGACCATTGATGAACACTCTGAAAATAAAAGTGAAAGAGTTTTTGCAAACATTTGGTGTTTTAGCTGCTGAAATTATTCCAAGTTTGTTCGCGAAGCCCAGATTGCCCAAATGCGCTTATTTTCTTGCTGGCTGTGGAAGAAGCTGGACCTGAGATCCAGAAGCCTAGCACAGCTTCTCAGGTATATTTCCATACCCTTTGAACAGACTCCAGGGGTATAGTCAGCTTGTGGCATTACCAAACCTCCAGATGCACAGCTCTTAGAGATAGACTGGAGCCCTCTGCATACTAGCTCAGGGTTTGTCAAGTATATCTCACCTAACTCCTCACCTGGTCCCAGTGTCCTTTTGACTCATGTCTCCTTTAAACCTAATCTCTCCCTTTTATAATCTCCTAAAGAATTAACATAGCTAGGTCCACAAAATCTCCCTCTTTATTGCAGCAGATCCCTTTCCCTCGGTATAGTCCCTTCGCTAGAACGAGCTCCTAGCTTCACCGTGTGACCTTCTGTTTTGAAAATTTTTTGTTAAGGGGCATAGGCTGTGGTCATTTGAATAACCCAACCGCTCTACCTCTGGGGAAGATGGAAGAAAAGACAAGTGAGGAGGGGTAGGGCACTCCTCAAAACCCCAGGTCTCAGAGAAGTGCTGATACAAGTAAGAAGTACACTCCTTAGTACTGGTGGTAAAAGGAAGGAAAGCGAGCATGGAGTTGGAAGCAAAGACTTGTTTGAAATGGCATAAGAAGGGACTATTCCAACATCACCCTAAGAGCCTGTTGGAGTGGGAGAATAGGGACTGTGAAACCCAGGAATACAGAAAAATGATTTCAAAAGAATGAAGGTGTTCTGGCCTCAGGGTATATTTATAAAGTATAGATGCATTTGATGAGGCAGAAGCTTCAGGATAATCTCTCCAGAAAGACCAGCTGCTAGAGAGCAAATCTCCTAGAGAAAGTGAGAAGTTCCATTTGGTGGAGAGTGTAGAATTATAGAAGTCAGTAACAGGGCTTGGTTGAGGAAAGTCAAACCTATAAGAAGTGAGCATACTTTGCTAAGAGCTGAGGGGCACAATAAAAGGTGGAGAGCAGAGAATGACAGAGAGCACTGATCGTTGATTTCTAGGGAGAGCTGCCAGGAAAACAGTATCACGCCACAGAGAAGGGGGGTGGGGAAAGAACGGGAATGACATAAAGTACCGTATACCTCATTTGCTGGATCATCCAGGAAAGTCCTGGAAGTCATGGAGACGTTAAGGGGAGAGTGGCTGACTAGGAAGACCTCTTGATTACCTCTTTATGAGCTCAAATATGATTCCTTTCAATATACTTTAATGTATAAATAAAATTACTCTATGTTTTGAGCCTTGTGAACTCGAGAGCTTGGAAGCAGAGCTGGTGGTTTTCCTTGTGGGAGTATTAGATACTGATGTTTTCAGGCTCTACTTGGGTGGGAGGCAAGGAACCAGAGAAGTGAGGTCCTCTAAATGCAGGTGTGAACCTATAACACAAGGGTTTTTTGGAAATAATAGCATCTAGGCACAGATTTTGTATCCATTTTTAATCTTGTTAACTACTATGTAACAATCTTGCATTGCATATTTCCTCAGACTTAATCCCTAGTCAAAGATGTTTTTTAAGTTTTATTTTTGATAACAATAACAAGAATTTACCTTACTTTGGAGCTTCAAAATTTACAAAGTGTTTTCTTCCCAATACCTCTGAGGTAGGCAAAGAAAATAACAATACCTCTCTTTTACAGATGATAAAAAATAAAGCTCTAAGATGAAAGAATAAAGCTCTAAGACGTAGGTCTGTATCCACGTAATATACTTCCTTGGATTTGCTCCTCATCCCAAATGCTTATTGTGTAGTAGTGGTCTTTTGAGGCCAATGATTCAGTTTCCCCAGGAAACTTCTGGGGACTCAAGGGACATGGTGACAGCTCTAGGGTCTTTTGTGGATTATAAACTCCCTGGCTGTTTCAGGCCATGTGATTACCCTGTGTCAAAAAGGACCCTGAGTGACTAGTCTGTTGATACTCTCCATGACACTGGTTGGGATGCAGTTTGCTATGTCATTTAGAAGGATAGGCAGCTTTCATTTGGCTCTCTCTTTCTTTGACCCTTCAAATGGCAATTATATAACTCTAAGACTTCTGGATGAAGGGGCGGGGCTGGGCGGGGAGGTGGATGGTCTGGCCTTTCTCCAGTTCAACAACATTATGGAGACTATTTTCCTATAGCAGCTACACTAGGGATAGTCAATGAGTTTTTATGTGAGCCTCTGGCTGCTTTTTATGCTTTCTGTTTTCTAGCCTGAGTAGGTGACCCACCTTCAACCTGGAGGAGGATTTGTCTGCACTTGAAGGCAAACTTGTAAGTTTGAGAGATCCAGAGGTCCAGGATCCAGTCTAGTTGAAAGTGACCAGTGGCAAAAGGAATTTCTTCTTTAGAGAAAAGGACTATTAATAATAAGAAGAGAACTCATCTGGCTTGCCAGAAGACAGACATTGAGGGAGATAGTGCAGAGCCAAGGTGAAATATAAAATATCTCATCTGCAGACCTGCAAAAGTCTTCATGTTCTGATGAGTTTTTATGTATCAGTCTCTCAGAAGATTGCAACAATAGTTGTAAGTTAAATTACTGAATGTTTTAAATGGCTCTGTCAATGCATTCTGTGATTCTTATATGTTTAATATTTCTTTTGTGTGTGGGAATACAATATCTGACCCATACCTGGGGGAAAAAAGAGTCTAAGTGATTTGTCCAAGGGACATAAACCAGTAACCACTGAAGCAGGGATTTGAATGTAGGTCCCCTGACTTCAAGCCCAGGACTCTTTTCTCAATGCATATTGCCTAAAGGCACTTCCAAAAATTTAAAAGTTGACTGAAAGCAAATGAACCACCAAACACTCTTTCAAAGTATACAAAACAGAGAAAGAAACAAACAAAAATACCTGGTACATAAATATGAAAGAGCTGGACCCTAGGATCGAATTGGTATTTTTTGCTTCTTTTATTAAACTTTTCTTCATCTATTACAAAACTACAAAGTACAACTGTTTACAGATTTAGGAAGTTGGTTGATGGAAAATAATGGTCAATATTCTTGAAGTCTGGCACTTGATTCTTTAGAGACTTGTGTTGTATCTGTTTATTTTATGCATATTTTCTTGCTTTGATGAAGGCCACATAAGTGGTACGCATGAGATCTGAGATACAAATTGAATCCAAGTCGAGAGTTCTAAGCACCATCCTTAGAGGATTAGTGAGTGAGTGCTTGCCAATTATGGCTAAGACAAATAATGATTCTTAATGGGGAAAGAGAATCTTGGAAATAATGGAGCCATATTTTTTTTTCTCTAGAGAAGTCTTGAACAAAGGGAAGAGATTGGGTGCTAGGTGATTTGTTGTGTTATTGGGGGTGGGGGGAGATTCTTTTTTGTTTTTGACTGGGACCAGATGGTCACTGAAGTCTCTTTCAGACCTGGAATTCTGTGATTCATATTATCTGGGGAGTGATTGACCTAGAAAGGTTCCTTTCTTAAGTAGTTGTGGGAGTGTAGATAGTTACTTGCTTAAGAGTAGCCTCCCTGTTTTCTGGGCAGCATCTCCGCCTTGATGCCATTTCAGAAACAGCTCCCCAAGAAGATCTAGCTTAGTGGCATAGGGTAGAACTTAGCACGCATTTGCTAAATGCATTAAAATGTTTAAAAATAGGGGCCAGACATAGTCGAATACAATGAATTACAGAATTTCAGAGTTGGAAGGTGTCTCAATTCAGTGTAATGGAAGTGCAAGATTTTGGC
The DNA here is from genome assembly GCF_011100635.1 of Trichosurus vulpecula. Lineage (NCBI taxonomy): Eukaryota > Metazoa > Chordata > Mammalia > Diprotodontia > Phalangeridae > Trichosurus > Trichosurus vulpecula. The sequence continues at coordinate 141,230,218 of NC_050581.1, read as the reverse complement.
CGCATTATGGACTAAATAGGTCTTGTGGGCTGACCTGGGAACCTAACCACCATTTGGATAATTGTCTATGAGAAAATGTACTTTGAGTTCATCCCAGCTGTTTTATAATCACTTTTTGGAAGAATAACTTGTTTGTAAACTGGGAACTGACCATATAGAAGACAGAGCAAGGTATGAGCCGGTGTCTATAGCAGGAGCTTTGCTATTCTGTCACAAAAGGAAACTGAGAGCTGCTGTGTCCCTGGCCAGGGAAAGCTGTGCTCTCAGACTCAGGCACAGACCTGAAGGAGTAAAAGTTATGTTGTGCTTTGACAAACACAAGCAGCATTAATGGAGACAATTCATTCATTAAAATTTCAGGATAGAAGATAAAGCTGCAAAATCATTGGCATTCCTATTTTCTGACCATAAGATTTTTTTCCTTTTTATATAAGCAAAAAACATTTCACCCCTCAAAACATAGTAAACTAAAAAAAAAAAAAATTTACAGGGTGTCCCTAAAGTCTGGACACATAGGAAAAATGCATATTTTGAAATATTTGGAATATTAACAGACAGACCTTAGCTCCCTTGACTTCTTTTTCTGGGGTATGCTAAAGGAAGTGTACTCAATGAAAATCACAGATGCAACACACTTGATTGAATGCATAAAGAGTGAATGTGCTAAAACTGACAGCAATGTGGAGTTACTCCATCAAGTTCACGTGAATCTTGCAAAGCACATCAACCTTCTCATCACAAAGGATGAAAATCATATTGAAGATGTTATTTGTTAATATTCCAATTAAATAAAATATTGCTGAAAATTTCATTCATTTCATTTCTTGAAAATATGCATTTTTGCCTATGTGTCCAGGCTTTAGGGATACCCTGTAAAATAACAACACGAAACCATTAAATACTTGAGAATTAGCCTGCTTAGTAAAATACAGGATCTGTATGAGGAGAGCCATAAAATTATAATGAGCAAAATAAAGGACCTAAGTAATTTGAGAGATAGTCAATGTTCATAGATAGGTTGAAATGATTCCCCAAATTAATATACATGTTTAATATAATACCAATCAAAATACCAAAGTGCTTCATTATAGAATCAGCCAAAATCATAATGAAATATATATATAAACAAAGGGGCAATGCTATGACAGTAACACTAAAAAGAAAAGCTGAGTTTAAAACATATTACAAAGTAGTTTTCATCAAAAATATCTGGTCCCGGGCCACGAGTATCAAAGTAGATCAGTGGGACAGAAAGGATACACCAAGCATCCAACCACTAGCATACATAAATTTAGTGTTTAAGACAGCTATAGAAAATAACAACTGGGGAAAGGATTCATTATTTTATAAACGTACTTGGGGAAAATTGGCTGACCATTTGGCAGGAAAGGGATCTGGATCCACATCTTATGCCATGTACCACACTGACGTTCTGTTGGATGAGAGACATTTTTAAAATGAACTCTAGAAAAGATAGGAGAAAATGGAATCAAGTACTGATCCCAGTTGTGGAGAAGAGACAATTTTTTTTAATTCAACAAATGGAAATAATAACTGGGGATTAGAAAGTTGCACTTGCACACATTGAAAGGAAAACATTTCTATAAAAGAAAACACGATTAATATAAAAAATAATAGATTGGGAAACAGTGAGTATGACAGATAAATGCATAACCTATAAAATATATGAGTAACTGTCAAAAAGTCAGAGGTAACTCCCCATCCACATAGTCAAAGGATATGAATAGTTAACAAAAGAGGAAACAAATTGTTAATGATAACTTGAAAATGTTCATGTGAAAAAAAAATGTTCAACCTCACTAATAAGAAAAATAAGCTAAAACAATTTTGAGTTACTACTTCATATCCATTAAATTGGCTAAAATAATAAAATCAATAAAACCAAATGCTGATGAGGTTGTGTAGCAATGGTGATACTCACTAATTGCTGAGAGAATTGGCATTTTCAGATCTCACTTCTATGTCTTTTTTTTTAAATAAAAAAATTGTCCTCTTTGCCTTTAGGCATAATTCCCCTAATGTTTCTTCCTTAACTCTTGGAGTCACTGGCTTACTTCAAGTCCAGCTCAGGTCTCCCTAATTGAAGCCTTTTCTGATTTCCCAAATTATTGGTGCTTTCCCTCCCTCCTCAAATTGCCTTCTATTTCTTAATCTTTGCATATAATGCAAAGATTACAGTAGGATGTAAACTGTTTGAGGATGCTTAATTTCATCTTTGCCTCCCCCTCTTAAACATTACAATTCAACCAAAATGGCCTTGTTTCTGTTTTTGTCATATGGTACTTTATCTCCTGTCTCCATGACTTTGCTTTGGCCTTCCCCAATGTTTCCTCACCTCTGTCTCATATAGTCTTTCTCATCTTTCAATACTCAACTATCACCTTCCATATCAAGTCTTTCCTGTTCCTTCCAATTGCTGTTGCCCTCCTTCCCTAAGTACTTTGTGTCTATTTGTTATCTTTATATTTATCCTGCATATATACTTCTTGCTTTCCCCATTAGAATGTAAACCCTTTTCAAGAAGAGATTATCATGTTCATCCATTGTAGATGGCCTCCGAGATCTTTTCCTATAATCCTACATTGCTTCTGTGAGTTGAGTCTAGACCTGGAAACCTATGGTTTCATCTTCAGAAACAGGCAAAATTCTAGTCATAGAAACATGAATCTCCTCAGTCACAGCGGGTTTCTAAATTCTTTTGCTGAGTTTTAGTAAAGAAACTTTTCATTTGTCACCACCCTTCCTGCTTTTTCCAATACCCTCTGCATTCATTCCAATGCCTCTGCAGTTATGGAAATTTCTCTAGGAAACTTAAGCTAATTTCTGTCAAACCTACTCATGTGAAATACAAATTGTAAAGGTTTTATAGGTTAAATTAATTTCCCCACCAATGACCTGTAGGCTTCCATGGAACAGCAGGAAACAGGAGGCAGCATGTACCAGGCAAGTGAAATCAACACCATCTCCTCTAGGATCCTGCTATAGTCCAGAGCCCTGAACCCAAGAGTCTTGAGAATAGCACTGCTTCCAGCCCAGTGTCCTCAGCCATCATCCCAGGAAACAACTCCTGTGGATTTGTAGTCTGACAACTGTTCCTACAGGGGCTACAGGCATAGCTATTAAAGACCCCCACAAAGAACATTCTTGCCACCAAAGTCCTTGGCACTGTCAAATGGTCTAACCTCAGAGACTGATACCATTTTATCAATGGTAATGGCATTAAAGAAAAAGCATTACCATCTTCTTTGCTGCTGCTCCCTAAGGACCACGGGAACTTCCCATCTGACTTGCAGCCGAAACCTGACACATGTGTTGTCTTCCCCATTGGAATGTAAGCTCTTTGAGAACACAGATGTCCTTGCTTTTATATTTGTGTCCCCGTTGCATAGCATAGTCTACCGTGAGTGATCAATAAATAATTGATTGGTTAATTAAGGAGAGCTAAAAAAAAAACCAATGATACTAGGAGTTAGTGGAAGAGATGATGTCATCATTAAATTACATGAATCTGGCCTATTTATGGTTATTGAGACTGGACTTATGGTGTAGAGCAGTAATGTTAAATTCAAATAGAAACAGGGGCCACCAAGCCATACATTATGATCCCTGTTGGCTGCATATTTAATTAGGAAAGCAAAAAACTAATATTATCTATATTTTATTGCATTTTTATTTATTTTGTTGGATATTTCCCAATTACATTTTAATCTGGTTTTGGCTGAATGGGAGTATTGATACTGCAATGAAGACTGTGGGCAGTGTGTTTGACACCTCTGATGTCAAGAAAAGTACAGTGGCTTGGTAGACTGGCCATGGGGAATTCTTGGTATTTCCCTGGGATCTCCTGTCTCTGCACACTTTTCCTTGGATATCTCACAATGTCTCACAGTTTTTACTAGTATGCTTATTCCAGATGACTCTCAAATCATTATCTTCAGTCTTGACCTCCAGTCTGACATCTCCACCTACCTATAGGCAGGAGGCTAATCAGCACCTCCAACTCAACATGTCCCAAACTGAGCTGTTGTTCTTTCCCTGTAAGTCTGCTTCTCCTGACTTCTCTATTTCTGTAATTTTTACTACCATTCAAGTAATCTCTCATATTCACAATCTTGGTTACATCTTCTCTCCACCCTCTTACCTTTGCCAATCATTTCTAAGCAGTTAGGAAATCCTGTCCATTTAACCTGTACCTTATCTGTTGTATCTGCCCCTTCTTCTCTAGTCCTATTGCCATTGCCCATTTGGATCATTGCAACAGCCTGTTACAGAAAAGTCTTTTCACTGTTGGGTGAACTGATGCAGACTGAAATGAGTAGAACCAAAAGAACAATTTATACTATAACAATACGATTTATGCTATAACAATCCAATTAAATGAATTATTTGAAAGAGTTAAGACCCTAGATCAGCACAATGATGAACCATGATTCCAGAGAACCAATGACAAAGAATTCTACCCACCTCCTGACAAAGAGGAGATGGACTAATGAGCAGAGTAAGATACATTTTTGGATGTAGCCAAAATAGGAATTTATTTGTCTATGCTTATTTGTTGCTGGGATTTTCTTTCTTTTTTCAGCACAGGTGGAATAAAAAAAAATGCTTGATAGTCAAAGAAAAAATGTATTGTTGAGCCTGCGCACGTCACTCATATCATTGCTCTTATCACCACATAATACCAGGTAATGATCGAGATTGATATAAAGACAAAGCCAAATGTCAAAAAGGAAAAAGTCTTTCCACCCCATTCCATCCTCCCTCTAAACCACCTATTGTCTCATGCCCACTTTGTCTTCCATAATGTATATGTGGTCCTGGTCATGTCACAACTCAAACCCATCTCCATTGCCTACAGAGAATATATTTCTTTGCCTGGCATTTAAATGCCATGATCCGATACAGTTCTACCTTCCTAGCCTTATCTCATACTATTCTCCTCCACATACTCTATACTTACATCTGAGAGGACTATTTGCTAGGTGCTTTTTACAAATGTTATCTCATTTCATCCTCACAACAATCCTATAAGGTAGGTGCTATTATTATCCTCACTTTGCAGTTGAGGAAATAAGCAAACAGAGGTCAAGTGACTTACCCAGGATCATGCAGCTAGTGAGTGTCTGAGACTGGACTTGAACTCAAGTCTTCCTGACACCAGGCCCAGGACTTTATCCACTAAGGCACCTAGCAGCCTCTAGTAACTGCATACAATAAGTGTCTAATAAATGCTTGTTCATTCATTCATTCATTTAGGGTGCTGTCATAGGGCCTATATGAACTTCATTGGCTCCCTGTTATCAACCCCAAAGCCTCATTTTTGTTTTTATTTTTCTGGATTTTGCTCTCTGCCTTCCCATTGTCCCTGAATACTTAGAATTAGTATTTAGCTTTGCCCATCAAATAAATAGCTCACATCGTCATAGCACTTGAAGGTTTGCAAGAAAGTCAGTGTGGTATGGTGGTTAGAGAACCAGCCTTGCATTTGGGAAGAGCTGTGTTCAAGTCTAAGTGATACATACTGGCTGTGTGATCCTGGGCAATTACCTGCCATCTCAGTGCCACAGGCAAAGTCTCTAAGACTATAAGTGTCTAACTAGCTGCTGATCTCCATTGGTATAAGGAATTTTCCCTATCAGGATTCTCTACCCCAGGGATTCTTAACCTCAAATAAGATTTTAAAATTACATCTTTATTTTTATTAACCTCTAACTATAATTCAGAATTTCCTTCCATTATGAATGTAGGTGACAAAACAATGTTCTATGCTAATGACATCATAGGTACAGACCAAAAATAAATAAATACAGATTTGCAAAGTGCCATCCTCATAACAATCCTGGGAGGAGGGAAGTGCAAGTATTTGTTACCCCAGTAATATAGATCGGGGGCAGCTAGGTGGCACAGTGGATAGAGTGCCATGCCTGGAGTCAGGAAAACTCATCTTCCTGAGCTCAAGTCTGGCTTCAGACACTTCCTAGCTGTGTGTCCCTGGGCAAATCACTTCACCCCATTTGCCTCAATTTCCTCATCTGTAAAATGGGCTGGAGAAGGAAATGGCAAATCACTCCATTATCTTTACCAAGAAAACCCCAAATGGGGTCACGGAGAGTCAGACATGAAATGACTGAACAATAAAAATTATGGATGAAGGGAAAGACTCAGAGAAATTAAATAATACCTATGGGGTCCCACCGCTTGTAGTCATCAAAACAGGGACCCATATGTAGGTATACTGACTCCAAGTGCTCTTTCCTTTTTTTTCTACCAGCACTTGTTTCCATGATGACAGTTATTCATCCATCTTGCCCACACTTGCTGACCTAGCCTTGAACCATACCTACTAGACATATGTTATTTACGGGCCCCGCTCTGACTAGCTGGCTAGGCTGCCATCCCCAGACACCTTTGGTCTGTCTCACCTGGCAGCAGCCTAATGACTTGGAAGACAGGTGGGACCTGCTTTCTGTCTCTGGGAAAGGAGATTCTCACGGACTAAGCAGATCTGTAAGTCATTTGCAAAAGGACCCACATCAACCTCCCCCACCACCTCCCAAAGGCCAAGCTGCCTCTAATGGGAAAGGTATGCAGTAAGCCAGAGAGCGGAAGGCATCACACAATGAGGCGCTGAGAGATGCTTGCAACCATTGCTTTCCCCCTGTAGTGGTGTGCATTGGAGCGGAACTGAGGACAATGAGGCAGGAGCAGCTGAAACCTCACTCCACGTTGGGCAGACAGGCTGGGAGCTGTACCAGGCTGGGCTTTCCTTGCTTCCAGGGGCCCCCTCCCTTCCTTGGTGTTAATTGGTTTTCTTTGACACTAACATCTATGTAAGAATGAATAACGGTGTGTCACCCTTCTGTCAACACATGCACATTCCTGAGCCAAAGCTGGCCTTCAAATGCCTAAATCGTTTTTGTAATTCCTATAGTGATGTAAACACTGTAATGATCCTTAAGAAAACCTGGGCATATAATAGTTTGGCAGCATCCCCTTTCCTGTCCCTCCGCCCCCACCAAGTACCTGCATGACCTTAAAACAGTCTCCTGGCATCCTGGAGTCTGCGCCAATGTCCAGGCACTGCCTGGGTGAAGCCAATTAGGAGCTGTGTCCCATGATTCCCCTCCTCCCCAAGCTTCCTCCATTGTGATGGCCAATAACCCCTTTGTCTCTGAGTCGACCCAGTCTTTGGCACTTGCCTCCTTCCATGAAGACATAGTGAAACATCATAGAAAGTGTGTTAGATTTGGAGTCATGAAACCTGGGGTCAAATTCTGAGGCTGACACATGAACTGTGCGATCCTGAACCTTATTTTCTTCCTCTTTAAAATGGAGACACAGAAAAATTAAGTAAAATGGAGACAGCGATAATTCTCTCATTCTGAGGGCTACAAAAATGAGAGCTACCAATACTTTCTCCCTTGTCTACCATATGATATATGCTTAATAAATAATCATTGTATTGAATGTCATTTACCTATAAATAGCTGAAATATAAGCTTCTTGAGGGCAGGAACTGTCTTATATTTTGTCTTTGTAAAATAAGAAGATAACTATTTGTTGTGGGATTTGGGGAGGAATACCACACCCTCAGAAGAATTAAAGTTGAAGGTTACCTTAGCACAGTGCTTGGCATATAGTAGGGACTGAATAAATACTTGTTGATTGAGTTAATGGGCATGTGGGGTGGAAGGAAGCTTCCTTCCTTTGTCAGATCCCAGATATTCCTTCATTGGAAACCATTCTAATTGGTTTCATGGAGAGAGGAGAAATCAGTATGCAAGGAAAATGAGAAAGGCCTTTATATTATTATTTTTAAACTAATCCCTATGACAAAGTGATTGTATTACCATTACAGCCACACAGTGGTAGCCTGTCAGGCTCTTTTCTTGTCAGAGAGGTAGTTAGTGTTTATAAGGGTCAGACTACCACCAATTTAGGACTCAGGGGACCCGGGTTCTAGCCTTGGCTCTACCATCTTGGTTGGGCAAATTATTTTGCTTTTCTGGACCTCAATTTTTACTTCTGTAAAGTGAACTTCCTAATTCCTGCCCTACCTGACTCATATATTGATTAAGAAAATCCGATCAACCAATATTCACGAAAGCATTTTGAAAAGTTTCCTGTGTAAGAATGATGGATGGTCACTACTGACCACTAAGGTCTGACCACCATTGCAAATTATAGTGTTCTGTCCATAACAACTGCTTAATTAAAAAGTTGTTGATTGAATTACTGAATGAGTAAATGAAAGAATACTGAGCAAATGAGTTACAGCTTTGTTATACTGGCAGGATTAGGTTGAAGATCTGGGATTCCAGGCTTCTGACCTGCCCCTTCAGCCACCTGTCTCTGTGGCTATCAATAAACCAGTCCTCCATCTCTCTATCCTGGGCTTTTCCCACTCAACACACTCAACAATACCCAGCCTTGATCAGTGGTAGTCTCATTTTTCCCATATATAAAAGAAGCTTCTGTTCTAATTGGGGAGAACAACACATAATGGGGGATTGGAAAGGGCAGGGAGGGGAAGGAAGGGTACTTTCATGAGAACAAAGTGTCTGGTGAGAGTCCAGAGTGAATGGAGGAATGAATGAGGTGGGGCATAGCTGGTTCCAAACTATATTTCAAAGACAGTTTTTGATCTCAAGGAGCTTATATTCTAATAGGGAGAGAACACAGAAATAAAGATGGTGGCCAGGGAAGGAGCCAGGAAGTGGAGAGAGGACCTATAGGGCAATCAGTTTCTAGAAACAATGATGGTATAGATTTGATTATAGTTGCCAGAGCAGGAGGTAGAACATAGCCAAAAGGCTAGCAGAGGCAACTGTACCTGCAGAAATGGACATAAGTAGGAGAATTGATGACCACTGAGTCAAATTACTGGATGAGTCCTCCTCAAGCAATCACAGTTCAAGGAATGATCACAAGGCTGAGGTGTATAGTCCAATGAGCCCATTGGTTAACCACTCACCCATTATTCCATGTAGAGTTATTAGATAGGACCAATTCTTGATAGCATTGGACTTCACCCTTTTAGTTTATGCCCAGGAAGCTAGTTCCTTTATATATCCCTGCCAACTAAAGAAGCTCATTGTGAGGACAAGGTTTTCCTTTGTTTATCATAGATGGAACATTGCTCAGACTGTCATCTCTGATAAAGCCCTTGTCATAGGTCTTGAAGCATGGATCTCCCTCTGCTTCTGCTGCTCAGCTGGCTGACAGGGTTCCTTCCCATGGGGCTTTGTTTCAGCTTAGTTTCTGACTCAGAGCTCAGTGCATTCATGGAGGGGCTCTGTACCTTTATGGGGTTCTCCCTCAGTACCTACACACCATGCCTACACCCCAGGCCATGGACACCAAGGAAGATTTCTTGGAGGAGCTGGCATTTGGGCTGCCCTTGAAGGAGGGAAAGAAATTCAACCCTGACTCACCCTTCTGGGTCCTCTGAATTCTTTTCTGTAAATGCGGGCTCAATCCACATGATGGGCTCATAGAAGTTTTATAATGGTTCTCAGGTGTGTGTAACAGGGTAAATGCAGGTGCACAGAAAATTCCTTAGTGCATGGTCTCCAAAGCTCATTTACCCCAAAACAAGACTCCTCAGTGTTGGGGTTCACTCCAAAGCTCATTTACAGAAAATTCCTTAGTGCATGGTCTCCAAAGCTCATTTACCCCAAAACAAGACTCCTCAGTGTTGGGGTTCACTCACTGGGCTAAGTGAATGAATGGGAAGGGAGAGAATATCAATTCCCATTCTCCCAACCTGTCACAAAATAACAAGTAAGTAATAATCATAAGTCAGCAGATCATTTAGGGTCTATGGATCTAGAGCTGGAGGGGACTTCAGAGTTCATCTGGTCCACCTCCTTCATTTTCCTGGTGGAGAAGCTGAGGCCCAAAGAGGTTGAAGTGACTGGCCCAAGGTTACACAAACAGGGAGAGAAGTGGGATTTGAACCCAGATCCTCTGTACAGCAGATAGATACATCCTGCTTCTGGGTTTTCTTTTCCCTTAATTTGTTCAGTGGTTTTTAGTCATGTCTCACTCTTTGTGACTCAATTTGAGGTTTTCTTGGCAAAGATACTAGACTAGTTTGCCATTCCTTCTCCAGCTCATTTTACAGATGAGGAAGCTGAGGCAAGCAGAGTGAGGTGACTTGCCCAGAGTCACACAGCTAGTAAGTGTCTGAAGCTGGATTTGAATTCAGGAAAATGAGTCTTCCTGACTCTAGGCCTGGCACTCTAACCACTGTGCTCCCTAGCTGCGCCTAATTCATATCATGACAAAAAGGCATACTGGTCAGGAAAAATCTGAGATGACTATTGCCTCATCTACAACATCACTGTGCTCCTTGAACTCTTGCAGGGGTCAAAAAAGAGTAATCAAGTTCAGAAAATGTAGAAGGGACTGTATTATCTCACTACAGCCCGAAGATCCAAAATGGAGAGTAGTTGTTAGTGACCTACTAAACAAAGAAACTTATAGCAGCAACAACAAAATATACCTCCCACTAAAACGTTTCATTTAGTCTACTTACAAGAGGGGTTAATATTTGAAATCAGTTCTCTCTGAAATAAATGATTCTGAGGAGGTTTCATGTAGCCAAGGCTCTGAGGTGAAAGATTCAGAGAACACTTAGCCATGGATGATAAAATCAGAATTAGAGGAAATGTCCTTGCTAGGGATGGGATAGCTAAGAGTGCAGAGGAATTATATCCAAGCCAAATTGTGCGGCCAAATAATTTCATCTTTTTCTACCTACTGTTCCATTAGGTACTGACCATGATAATTACCACTGGAATTTCTATCAGAGTTCAGCTGAATTGCTTTTTCATCCAACCACGAGCCTTTGCTGTCTAGTAATTCTATAGAATTCCTCTCAAGAGATCCTGCTGTGAAAACAATTTTCTGTCCCATGGATCACTGTACTTTCATATCCATTTTCTCATTTGAGCATCATAAAAGCACCGTGAGCTAGGCAAGGTAGGATTTATCATCCACCTTTTACAGATGTGGGGAACTGAGGTAGAGAGGGACAGATAAGGGAGGTGGGATGGCATCCAAGACAAATGACCTACATTGCAATCTTGCTGGTGGGCACCCTGATACTGGATCAGTCTGTCTATCTGTCTCTCTCCCCCTTTTCCTCCCCCTTCCTCTCCTTCACTTTGTCCCTCTCCATTTTTCTTTCTTTCCTTTTCTCTTTCACTTATTTATTTCTCTCTCATTTTGCCTTTAACTCCTTCCTTTCTTCCCTTCTTTTTCCTTCCTTCTATTCTTTCCTCTCCTCTCCTTCCTTCCTTCCTTTCTCTTTCTCACTTTCATTTTTTCCTCTCCCATGCCTTCTCTCTCTTTTGCTTCCCATCTCCCCTTCTCTCTTTTTCACTCTCTCACTTTTTCTTTCCCTAACTGTCCTCTCTCATTTTCTCTCACTCATGCTTTCTTTTTTCTTTTGCTTTCTCTGTTGCTTTCATTTTCTCATTCCCTTTCTCATTTTCTCTAATTCTCAATTTTAGCCTCCTTCCTTCTTTTTCCCCATCTCTTTTCTTCCTTTTTTCTCATTTACTTCTTTTCACTCCCTCTGTTCCAATATGCTCCTATGCTTCCCTCCCTCCTACAAAAAAATAAAAAAACAACCAAAAAAACCCTTCATGTTTCTGCCTTTTCAAAGCCTGCCCCCTTCTTGTAGCTCAAGCCTCTGACACTGCTCTCTGCAAGTGGGGGTGGGGGTGGGAGGTGGAGCCCATACAGCCAATCTATTATTAGCAAAAAGGCACTTTCAATTTCCAAATATAAAATGTTTGCTTTCAATCACAGATGTCTGGGGAAATTGAAATTATGGGATTGCAGAATGTCCTTGGTTAAAATATATATATATAATGCTGAAACTGAGCTGGGATCACTAATGAGTCCTGGAATAATTCCCGCTATAGTATAAACAATCTCTGCTGTGCTAATAGCAATTTGATAAGCAATACAAGAAAAATAAAGACGCATGGCTGCCTCTTTGTTCTTTTTTCTATTTCATCAGGGAGAACAATGGGCCAGGGCCAGATTTGAGTAGAGGCCGCCTTGGGAAGGCTGTTAGCAGTCTAATTGGAAGTTTGAAAAGCCCAGCTTATTTTTGGTTTAATAAAGCTCCGAGTGAGCTCATGCCAAGTACCAAGTGGTGAAACATCAATCCATTCCTCAAAGAGACCGGCAAACTTTTGCTCCATGGACGCAACCAAAAATGGACTTATTTGAGGCCCTTTCTCTCTCTATCTCTGTCTCTCTCTGTCTGTCTCTGTCTCTCTGTCTCTCTGTCTCTCTCTCTCTCCCCCCCATCCCCACCCCAACAGCAGGATCTGATGATCTGCAGGAAATGTTTGGAAGTGGGAGGGGACACAGAAAGAGGATCGAGAGTTAGAACAGAACTCTCCAGGGCTCAGTTCTACTCTATTCCCCTTTGGACTCAGAGGTCCTGGATTCAAATCCCACTTCTGAGGTTTCCAACTGGCATGGCCTTGACCAAGTTATCGAATCTACTTGAGACTCGGTTTCTTCAACTGTAAAATAAAGGGGTCAGACTGCCTTCCTTCATTTCCCACCAGCAGGGATGAGTATGAGTATGGGGCACAGGTCCTTATCAGGTCAAGTACAGGGTGTTCCTAAAGTCTGGACACATAGGAAATGTGGAGTTATTGCATCGAGTTCACATGAATCTTGCAAAGCACATCAACCTTTGCATCACAAATGATGGAAATTATATTGAAGATGTAATTTGTTAATATTCCAATTAAATAAAATGTTGAAAATTTCATTTATTTCATTTCTTGAAAATATACATTTTTGCCTATGTGTCCAGACTTTAGTAATATCCTATAGATTCACTTTTCAAAAATGACTAGTTGTAGCCACATTTTTTTACCTGGGTCTAGGTGAAGTCCAGGAATCCAAGAGGAAGAAAGGAGGACGTTTGGACAGAGGTGCACATAGGGGTGAGATAACCATTGTCTTCATAGAAAAGGGGTTGCCATGGGGGAAACAGCAGCAAAAGTTGGCAAAATTTGGCTCCAGAGCTAAGCTCCGAAGTCAGAGCTTTAATCAGCTCTGGCAAAGGCCCTAGACTTTCAGAAAATCAGGGGTTCAAATCCCACCTCTGCCAATCATATCTGTGGAACCTGGGTCAAACCACAGATCCATTCATCTGGACTTTAGCTTCCCCATGAGTGATGGGAATAGTGATGCTTCCACTGCTTTATAGGGTGGCTGAGAGGGAATCAGAAAGGAAACTGTCTTTGTGATAGAAAAATGGTGGCTTCCAAAGGAGTCCCAGCCTATGACTTCAGGTCAGCAGCATAACAGCAGAAAGTGCATTGGGCATGGATTTGGATAACCTGTCTTAGAAACTTGGCTCATCTATCTAAGTGAGCATGAGTAAGGTACTTAATCTTGCTGGTTCTCAATTTTCTTAGCTGTAAAATGAGGGGGTGATGATGATTTGTCTTGATATAAGAAAGATGTTCTAATAATCCCAAAGTGAAAGAAGCTGCTTCAGGAAGTAGTGAGTTATCTGTCATTAGAAGTGGAGAGAGAGAGAGAGAGAGAGAGAGAGAGAAAGAGAGAGAGAGAGAGAAGAGAGACAGACAGAGGGACAGAAAGACAGAGACAGAGAGAATAAGCAACTTGTCCACAACTCATTAGCAGCAGGGCCAAGAAAAGAGAATAGGCTTTCTGTACCTCAGGCCATGTAGTGCTCCCAATGGTCCATTTGGGGGTGAAATGAGCATTCTGAATCACTGTGATCTGAGAGGTATTTTTCCAAGCTTGGGGGTTCACTTTTGGCTTGGGGCTACGCAGAGGGTCCTTTGTCTTTCTCCAAGGGGCAGTAGGAGATGATTGCCCTACATCCATAGAATTAACAGCAAGGCTCCTCCTTCCCAAGAAGGATCATGAAGCATGAGCCGGTCCGGCAAGAATGTGATTACGACAGTTCAGCAGATGGTGGGCCCTTGGGGTCAGCCCGTGCTGTTCCGTATTTATACTACATTAATAATGGTTTAAACTTTCTCATAAATAGATGCTGATTAATTGGAAATCCATTTGCCGAACCACAGTACTGCCAGACTATTTCCTGAAACCACATTACAAGCCATGATAAACACCATCAGTGAATCCAGCCCTAATGTACTTGGGTGCGTTCGGGGAAAAGTCACTAAAAGGATTACTGCCATTTTTTCTTTCCTTTAGGAAAGGAGGAGGATCATTTCAATGTGTATTTGGCAAGCTAGATTTTCTAACCAGAGATACCTCCTGGATGGCCCTTCCCAGTCAATCCCAGAAAACCTGTAAGATCTTAAGCACTCAGCTAAGAGAGTTGGAGCTGGGAAGGAGCTGTAGAGAAAAGGTTGGATTTTTTTTAATATTCATTAAAAGATAGTTGACTAGATGCTATATACCTACGTCTCTGTAGAATTGTAAGATAAGCTTTGGAGAAGGGGTTATGAGAGGACATCCCAGCTACTGGAGGCTAACTGAGGACTGCTGAGAAAGAAACAGGCATTTGGAGCAAGGTACAAACCAACAAGTTCTTCAGAGTCCTCAGTTCACCCAAAATAGCAACACAGTAACAAACCAGTGGGGAGCAGTGAGAGAACATGGATCTGGGAGGCAGGAGATCCAGATTTTTTTTCCTAGCTCTGGCACTACTAGGAGTTGAGGAGGTTGTTATAATGGAGGACCAAGTGTTCAAATGATAGCAGTGTGAATACTGAAGTCCTCAAGGATGAAGGCAGGGGTTAGGGAGAAGGAGTATGAACTTTTTCTGATTGGGACTAAGGAGCCATTGAAGGTTCTTGGACAGGGTAGATGTAGGGAAGAGATTCTTATGTCCCGTCCACCCTGACCTAAAGGTGGTTGTTAAAATTATGGAGCTGGAACTGCTCATATATAAGAGACAAATGAGGTGGGGGGAGGGGAGAAGAAAGAGAAAGGGGAAGAGAGAGGGGGAGGGAAGGAAGGAGAGAGAGAGGGTGGAGGGAGAGAGAGAAGGAGGGAAAGAGGGAGGGAGAGGGGGAGGGAGAGAGACAGAGACAGACACAGAGAGACACAAAGAGAGAGAATTCATCCAGTCAGGATGAAGAGCCAGGAAAAGAGAGTACAGGCTTCCTGTGTCAGACTAACTTAGACTAAAAAAACGTTCCACCAATCCTAGAAGTTCCCAGGACTTAAGAGGTGGAAGGGATTGAAGAGATTCAATAGAAATCAATGCCTTTATTTTTTAAGACACAGAAGAGTTAAGTGACTTGCTGAGGGTCACCCAGGTTGTTTCTAATTAAAGGGGCCATCCCTTGATTAACTTCTTAAAGAGGCCTATTCACTGAATGGGTATTACCTCACTCAAAGTGAGAACCTGAAAAGACCTTAGCCTAAAGGGCCAGGGTCTCCCATTGCATCCTGGGCCATCTCCAGTCATCCTGATGAATATCTGGTCACTGGACCCAAATGGCTCTGGAGGAGAAAGTGAGGCTGGTGAACTTGCGCAGCCCTCCCTCGCTCAAATCAAAGTCAACTGCAAGTCATGTCCTCATTTTCCTGATATGGTCCTCTTCAAGAATGAAGGACAAACACAACAACAAATAGTGGAGTTAGGCTCTGAACCCACCTTTTCTGCCTCTAAAACCACCATTCTCTCCACTTCACCACATCACGTTCCTTTTAGTCGGTTCAGCCTAATAATAATTATGATCAGAGAATCAATAATAATAGCTCACAATTAGCCTTTGGATTGTCCCAGAGTACTTTTACACACATTGTCTTCATTTGGCACAACAACCGTGTGGCACAGATGGGGATTATTACAATTTTACAGATGAGGGAGTTCAAAGTTCCTCACATCAAGCTAGTCTTTCTGACCAGAGGTAACTCCTGGATGGCCCTTCCCAGTCAATCCCAGAATTCTTAGGATTCTTAGCACTCACAAAATATTGGAGCTAGGAAGGAGCTGTAGAGAAAAGGGTCCTTTGATCTGCATTGAGAAATGGTTGCTTAGATGCTATACATCTGTATCTTTCTAGATTTAGAAGGGTAGGCTTAGGAAGGGTCTATGAAAGGATGTCTCAGCCACTGCAGGCTGAGGACTGCTGAGAAAAAAGATGGCAATCTAGAGCAAGGTACACACCAACAGGTTGAGTTGTTAAGTTACTTGTCCAAGGTCACATAGCTAAGAAGTAGTCAGCCTGGGACTAGAATCTAGGCCTCCTTTCTCCAAATTCAGTGTGCTTTCCCATGATCCACTACATTTCTTAATCTGGCTACATCCCAAAGTGTCGCACAGTATCTCGGTTTCCACATATATAAAATTGGAGGATCAGGAGAGGTGTTTTCTAGAGTTCCTTTCAGCCCTGATTCCTATGGTATTGCAACCTGGTCTTGAGAAGGGAAAGGGCAAGCATACATGGTGCTGTGGAAAGAAGCTTTGGTTCCAGATTTGGAACCAAAGGTCTTGGGTTTTAATCCTTGCTCTGCCATTTATGACCTGTGTGATGTTGGGTAAATTGCTTAATCTCTCCTATTAGTTTTATTATTTTATGTTACTAGTTTGTTTTAGTTTTAATCTCCCATTAGTGTTTGTTTATAATCTCAGTTTGCTCATCTGTAAAAGGAGGACTTGGATTAGATGGCCTCTGAAGGCCCTTCTAGCTCTAAATCTGCCATCCTGTCATTCTCTTTGGCTTCTTCTGTCTCCTACACACAGGGGGCTGCTCAATCAATCAACCAACAAGCATTTATTAAGAGCTTAAGATATAAAGAAAAGATGAAACAAAACCTGCCCTCAAGGTTTGTTAACCAGACATGACTTTTTTTTGACTGAGTTGGAAAACAACCAATGGAAAGAAGTCAAATGCGCTGATAGAGACAACTGACATAAATGCTATCTAGCCCTTTCTTCTGGTTCAGACATTTGTGTGGCTTGTAGAACTCTTTTTGTGCCTAGTCTAAAAGACATCTTAAAAGAGTCTTCTCAGTCTGACTGGTATGATTACTGTATATCTTACAACCAGCTCCGAACTTCCTGTTCCCCACCCTCAAGGAAAGTATAGTTTTGTAAGGAAAATTAACACAAAAATTGGATTTGATCTACAGATATTCACCTGGCAGCCATCCTTGATGTGAGAGGTCATTTAAAATGAGAGCTACTTATAAGGAATGTCACCTCCTCATTTCCTCTTGGTCTCAACAGTTGTCTGAAGTTTTACAATTGTATTACTTTTGCAATATCAACCGGACTGGAACTGGCTTTTAACCTGGGAGTGGCCAGAGCAGAAAAGAGCAGGCCAGAGGCAGATGTGTAAGGGATTAAACAGAAGTTTAACTAATTTCAGAGTGAGGAAAATGCTTGTGAGCAGAAGCCTGGCCACACACACACCTGAGAAGGAAGGCTTAACATGCTGGGGCAAAGACAGGTTTTATATACATAAAAACCACAAGTAGGCTTGACCATGACACAATCATTCTTAACAGTTCTCATGGCAGGCTTATGAATGGACAATGTCGGAGTTCCTGAGTCCTGTGGGAACAGTTCTTAAAATGATCGTCTTAGGTTTTATGCGTCGTTGAGTCTTGTGACTATTTACTGGGGTACAGAACCCGAATTAGTGTGGTGGGAACAGGAATGCAGTACCTGGTTTGGTTCACTTGGCTATTCCAAGGAATAGAGATTGTAAGCCTATCAAGAGATGTGATAGATGGCATTAGAATGTAGCATGTTGACTCTCAGGTCCCTGGCAAATAAGGGGAGCTCAAACAAATCTAAACAGTTATTGTTTAATATGAAAATCATAAATCCCTCAATGAACACCTGGTGTTGGTCAAAGAAATACACTTTGTCAGAGGGTGAGATCATCCAGAGTGCAAGGGATTGTTGTTATGCCAAGTTCAGGGCACAGCCTGCTTGCTGGGCCTTAGCTTTGGGAAATAGGGTGTCTCCAAAAATCTTGACAGCAGCAAACACCACTTGATGCCCCAGCCTCACCTATTTTGGGGGCCCTAAAACCTGTTAGTCAATTCAATTCACCATTTATTAAGTGCTTACGCCATGCAAATGTCTCACCCAATACATTAAAATCACGTAATATTCCCATGACAGAGATATGATCAAGAAGATAAACTTGTTCAACAAGCTCTTAAGAATCAACCCCAAGAAAAGAACAAAACAGGGCGATGGATATGCACCAAAGGTGTTTGCCTCTGTTATGTAGGATGTCCCATACAAAGGCCAAGTAGCAAGTGATTCTCTATTAGTGGCTAATATCTTCAGATTCTCCTGCTTGTGGATAACATTGTGCTGAGGGGATGAAGCCTCCAAACGCTCTGGGGCTTCTTCAGTGAGATATATGTACTGCTATTCAAAAGATCAGTATAATTCACACTGAAAAAACAGAATGGATGAAAACATATATTGCCTGGAAGATCATAACAGATATGAAGTTGAATGGGAAGCCTATGAGGTTAGCCTAGTAGTACATACATCTTAGGCACTGCAGATGGATCATGAGCTGCATCTAGAACGGTATAGGAAGAAGAACAGGCTAAATTATACTCGGGAAATTGTGCAGTATTTTCAACAATCCCTGGATGCTCTCGACTGAAAAAAAAAACAAAACAAAATACAACATGAAACCATCTTTTTTAACTCAATGTTGCCTTTTACTTCCACTGTTCACATCCTGCAAGTCCTCAGCCCTATGTCACTTCTACCGTCTTCTTCTCCATTCATTCCTGAACTGCCAAAGAATAATGGAGAAAGTTACAAAATAGAAAGGCTCTACTGCAAATTCATGCTCTCAAACCTCAATTGGGCCCTCACTATTAATAGTAAATCTGTTATTTTTTTCATCTCTCAATGAATTTCCTCATTTTCCCTACTGTAAAAAAATCTTTGATCTTCACCAGTCCTCGGGCCCTTCTTGCCAAGGCCAATCCTTTTAGTTGTGGTCTTGATCTTAGACCTTTCTGCCTTATCTGGGAGTTTGTCACTTTGAACATCCCCTTTCCCCCCATATTCCCATAATATACGTACATTAATTTTTTCTCTATCTTTTGGATCCTTCCCTGCTGCTTATAAACATGCTCTGATCTCCTCATTCTTAAAAAATAAACAAAAAAAGTCACTTGGCCATCTCTCAAAGCTATTATTCCATATGTCTCCTCCCTTTCACTTATAAAGTTCTAAAAAATATTCTAAACTCATTAATTTACCACTCATTTACTCCTCAACCCCTTGCAATATGGCTTCTGACCCCACCACTCTACTGAAACTGCCATTTCCAGGGTTACCATTGATCACTTAAATTGCTAAATCCAATGACCTCTGCTTAGTCCTTACCCATCCTGACCTTTCTGCAGCTTTTGACACTTTTATCCAACCTATCCTCCTGGATATTCTCACTTCTCTTGACTTTCCTGACAGTGCTCTCTTCTGGTTTTCTTCCTCCCTGACTGACAGCTCCTTTTCAGGTCCTCTTATTGATTCGTCATCCATTCTACAGCATCTAAACATGATTGCCCTCTAAATTTCTGCCTCAGCTTCTCTTGTCTTTCTACTTTTAATCTCTTGGTTATTCCATTAGTTTATGTATCCGTTATGACTTCTATGATTCCATATATCCAGATTTAGTTTCTCTCCTAAATTGTAGTCCCACACCTCCAACTGCCTGCTGGCCATCTCCATCTGGCCATCTCACTGACACCTTAAGATCAACATATCCAAAATGGAACTCATTATTTTGCCCACTGGACCCATCCTTCTTCCCAATTTCCCTTTTTGTATTGAGAGCACCAAAAGACGGTAAGTCAGTCATGTTCAAAACCTTGAAATTACTTTTGACTCCCCTCCCTCCTTCATCCCTACCATATGCAATCAGCACTATCATATGGATTCTGCTTCCACAATAACTCTCGTCTGCATCCCTACGTTTCCATTCGCTTTACTCTAGTTCAAGTATTCGTTACCTCTTATGCAGATTATTTATTAGATTCCTAATTTATTTTCATTCTTTCAGTCTTTTCTCCATCCAATATATCTTACATACATTTGCTAAACTACTCTTCCAAAATATAGAACTGACACAACACTATAATGTTCATAAACCTTCAGTAACTTTCTATTGCTTCTAAGACAAAAATATAAACTGATATCTGATAGTAAAGGTTCTTTATGATCTGTCTCTAACCTCTCCAATTTATCTCACATCTCTCTCTTTTGTAGACTCATTATTCCAGCCAAACTAACCAACTGATTGTTACCCATATCTGACATTCTATCTCCCATTCTTATGATTTTCCACGATTTCCTAATCCCTAAGAATTAGAATGCATATCTTACTCATTTCTGCCTGATTAATTTCTTTTTTTTCCCTTCAAGACTCTGCTCAGGTGCCAAATTCTCTATAAAATCTTTGATGTTCTGTCCCCCCAGTTGTAAATGTTTTTTTCTTTCCTCAAATATTCCTAGAGCACCCGGTCTAGCCTCTCCTTTCACTCATTTTCTTGTATTATGCTTATCGTTGTGAATGTTGTATCCCTTAAGTAATAATAAAAGCTAACATTGGTATAGCATGTTAGAAGTCTTCCCCGTACTTTTCATGGGTCATTTGCTTTGATTCTCACAACAGAATGGGAATGTAGAATGTAAAATAAAGCTCATTGATAGCAGGGCCTGTTTTATTTTTGTCTTAAGAATTAATAAATAAATATTTGTCAAATTTCATATTAAGAATGACATCTGAGACATCATCAGACAATAATTGATTTGAAAAGGAGGTGTGCCTGCCATGGAACAATTTAAAATGTTCAAGAACCATAGTTTCTGGGTAACTTAATTATTTAATTAATTAACTAATTAATTATTATTAAAGGAGATCTCTGCCCTCAATAATATTATATCCTACTCCAGGGAAACAAGTACACAGCTGAGAGGTAGGGACTGTTCCTGCGATTTCACTGGTCCAAATTACTCCTGGATGAGGAAACTCCCTCCACTAAGGTAGGTCAGAGCCTTCTCTGCCAATAGTTCTAGAGACTTGCCTAGAATGCTAACAAGGGAAGTGACTTGCCCAGGGACACATAACCATTCTTTGTCCAATGTAGGACTTGAACTTTGACCTCCATGGCTTCCAAGCCAGCTTTCTCCTCACTACGCATGCTGCCTTTATGCTGATGATAGAAAATATAGACAAAGTAAGCACAAAATGTAGAGGGAGGGGAGTCCAGGAGCACTAGTTACTGGGGAAAGCCTCCTGTAGGATTTGGCACTTGAGCTGAACCCTGAAGAATTCCAAGAGTAAAGATGAGGAGGGAGAACTGAAATGAGGAGGGGGAACTAAATTGCCACAGGGGAAAGACTGTACAAAGGCAAGGAACAATGAGTAGGCCTGTTTGGACATACATGGAATATATAATGGGTGAGTAATGTGAAATCAGTCTTGAAAGATAAGTTGCAGCCAGAAAGCTAATAGCTCCAAATGTCAAATAGAGGAGGTAATGTTTTATACCAGAGGCAATAGGGAGCCATTGAAAGTTGCTTCTCTTAAGCAGGGGAGTAACATCATTCATTGAATTAATTAATCATTAAGAATGAGACTTATGCATTAGGAAAATCGGTTTGGTAGCCATGTGAAGGACTTATTGGAGATCCTGGAAGTAGGAAAACCAATTAGGAGGCTTTTACAACTATCTAGGAGAGAAGTAATTGAGGGCCTGATCTAAGGTTGTATTTATATGAGTTGGGAGAAGAAGACAGGTACAGGAAATGTCATGGAGACAGAATTGACAAGACTTGGCAATTGATTGGATATGGTGGGGGGGATGTGAGTAAAAATGAGTCGAGGATGATTTTGAGGTTGCAAACCTGGGTGCTGGGAAGGATGTTGCCATCCACAATAGAAAGAGAGAAGTTTGGAGGAGGGGCAGGTTTCAGGGGAAGATGATGAGCATTTTGGATATGTTGAGTTTTAGATGCTTATGAGATATCCAAGATATCCAGCAGTCAACTGGGGAGGTGAGGCTAGAGCTCAGAAGGAAGATGAAGGCTAGATATATAGACTTGGGAGTAACCTACATAGAGATAATAATTTAACATACGGGAGCTAATGAGATCATTAAGAAAGTGTAGAGAAAAGAGACGAGGGACCAGGGGAAAGTCCATGTAAAGAGGGTGGAACATGATTAATAATCCAGGAAAGGAGATTGAGAAGTTATAAACATAGGAAGAAACCCAGGAAAGTCCAATGTTATAAGAAGCCAGGAAGGAGAAAAGACACAGAAGGAGAAATAACACGAGTTGACAACAGCATAAAATGTTACAGAAAAGGTCAAGAAGGATGAGGACCAAAAGAAGGCCATCATCTACATAAAGGTGATCGTTGAAGCTATGAGAGTGGATGATACTACCAAGAGACAAGAGCAACATTTAGGGAACATGAGAAAGAAATTATAGTCACCCAAGGAATCTGAAAAGAAACATTCAAAGAAGTAGGAGAACCATGAGATTATAGTATCATAAGCCAAGGGAGGAATTTCAAAAAGGATTTTTCAGAAAGACCAAAAGTAAGAAGATCTAAAAAAGAAAAAAATCAGTAAGTCTGGCCACAAAAAGGCCATGAGTGACTTGGGAGAGCATTTTCATTAACGTGGTAGAGATGAAACCCAAATTACAAAGACTTAAGGAGAATCGAGTAAGTGAAGGTAGTGAGTGTTTACCTCCCTTTCTAGAAATTTAGGTGGCAACAGGAAAAAGAGTTTGGATGACAGCCTGAGAGAAGCCAGATCAAAGGAAAAGTCTTAGGATAGAGAGGTCCGAGTGTGGAAGCCAGGAGAGAGTCACAGAATGAAGAGGAATGAGAGGGAGAGACTAAAGCATCAAGGTCAAGACAAGAGGGAATGGCATCCCAGTGTGGTCTGAGAGGATAGTCTTGGCAAGAAAGAAGGCCACATCATCCTTGGACACCAAAGAAAGGAAGAGAGGATCAGTGAGAACATAGAGACAATTTCTGATGAACAATAGCTCCCTGACCTGCCCAGTGTGGTGGCATCAGAGTAACAAGCAAGGAAAGCAGATAGTGCTATAGTCAACTGAACCTTAACAAATGGATGGACAGATTTAGAATCAAATAATCAGAGAACAGTAGACCTAGAAGGGACCCCAGAAGCCAATCAAGTCCAACTGTATCATTTTACAGCTGAGGAACCTTGGGAGTCACAGAGACAAACATCAGAAGTGGGATTTGAACTCATATTCACTGAATCTAGTCTGTTTTTTCCCATGTTATCAACTTCTTTGAGAAAGAAATTGCCACACAAATGGCAGGAACCCAGGTCTCTTTTGTTTCCTAGTCCAGGGCTCTTTCCCAGTAAAAACTGGGTCAAATAATTAACATGTTAAAATATTATAATTAAATGTAAATTAAATTAAATATAAAAACTCATTAAATAGCTTGTTTTGCTATGAGCTAAAATTTCAGTTCTCCAGGCCAAGGGTACCACGCATCCCAATGTCCAGGTACTCTTATAATTCCTGTATTTACAGCTGTCCAGTGAACTAGGGGTCAAGAGAACTGAGTTTGAGTCTTGACCATCTAGTAACTGTTTGACCTTGGGCAATCCCCTTGATTTCTATGGGCCACAGGTCCCTCATCTGGAAAATGCAGAGACTGCACTGATGATCTCTCCAAGGTCCTTTCCAGGGTCTATGGGCAGCAAAGACCATCAGTATGGCATGACTCTGCCACCAGGGGGCACCACCATTTTTACAAGAGAAGATAAAGGGGAGATTGAATTCCTTTCGATCTCTAAAACTTAAATTCTCATAAATGAGTCTAGGGGAATGAAAGGACAAAAAGAGGCAGTGGAAGTAGTAGACATGGCTGATTTTGATAGCACAGAAGATGACACTATTCACCCATGGGTTCACTTGAGAGATTTTGCAGTCAGTAGTTTATAAGAAATAACCTCTCTGGCCCTTGTATACACTCTCATGTGCTTTCTTGGAATGGCCTTCCAGCTGGTCTCCCTGCCTCCAATCTTGTGGCAGCAGTCACTGCCAGGGTCAGCAACTGAAAGCAGAGCTCTCTAGAGGCAGAGGATGCAGTTCTAGACCCTGCCTCTGATGCTTACTGTCTGTATAAACTTGGGCCAATCTCTGGATCTCCCCGGGCTTCAACGTCCTCAACTGTAAAATGAAGTAGATGACCTCTGCAATCTTTCCAGGCTCTAGAATTGGTGACCTTAGAAAATGCTATGTTGTCCACCTATGCAAAAACCTTCAACGACTCCTAATTATCTGTAGAATAAAGATCAAAGTCCTTAGCTTAGCTTTCTGGGTCACCATCCCCCCTGGCCCCAGTAATCTAATTCTTGTTTGCCTTTACAGCCATATTGTCTTTTCTTATATCTTCTAATCCAACCAAACTGCGTTATTTGCTTTCTGCTAACTAGGGTTGTGTTTTCCTGTCTCTGAGCCATTGCTGAGGCTGTTATTTCAAATACTTTACCCATCACCCTATCCATTCTTCAAGGACTGAATATACCATCTCTTCCACAAAGGTTCTCTTGCTCCTTCTAGCTAAAAATAATTGCTCCCCACTCTAAATCCCCATAGAACATTCTTTGAACCTGTCTTATCACACTTCTTGCAATCTGCCTAGGAACATATGTCGTCACGTATTCCCCTGAGCTTCCCCATTAGTCTATAAGTTCCTTGAGGACAGGGACTTGGTCTTATTTATCTTTATATCCTTAATGTCCAGCACAGGCCCTTGCTCAGAGTGAGTATCTGATAAACATCGGTTGGCCTGTTGAACTGAATTTTTGAATGGAGTTCTTTCTCTACCGATCACCAAGCCCTTAAATTCCTACTATGTGCCAATCAGTTAGTCAATAACAACTGAAATTCCTGCTGTGTACCATGAACAATGCTAAGCATTGGGGATGCAAAAAAAGACAAAAAAGATGGTACCAATTTGCACAAAATAATGAAAAGCCAAGAGAGAACACTGTATACAGTGACAGCAATATTGTTTTAAGAACAGCTTTGAGTGAATATCATTTTGACTATTATAAATACCTGAATTAACTACAAAGAACATATGAAAGAAGACACTATCTGCAGCCAGAGAAAGAACTAATAAGTAGAAGTATGTTTAGAATGATTAAATATATATACATATATATGTATGTGTATATACACAGCCACACATATATGTGTGGGTATGGGTGTATATATATATACACATACATATGTGTATATATATATACATATATGTGTGTGTATGTATATATATTTGTGTCTAATGGTTGCCATCTCTAGGGTGGGGAGAGGAAAGAAAAAAAGGTGGGGGAAGAAATTTAAATGATAACTTTTTTATATATTTAAAAGGAACAGCAAGTTGAACGTAATAGATTTGTAGTGTCATGTGCAATTATCTTTCTTATTATATTATGTTATGGAACTGCTAGTTTTATTCCATAAATTAAAAACAAAAATGAAAAAAGAAACCCTAAAAATATAGTCCCTGCCCTCAAGAAGCTCACAGTCTAATGGAGGAGAATAACAACATGTAAACAATTATATATGAACAAGATATACACTCAGCTAAAGTGGAGATGATCAACAGTGGGAATGCACGAGCACTAAGTGGAACCAGGACAGGCTTCTTATAGAAGACCAGATTTTGGCTGGGACTTGAAGGATGCCAGGAGGTGGAGATGAGGGAGAGCATTTCAGGTATTGGGAAGATCCAGTGAAGTTACCGAGAGTCAGGACATGGAGTGTCATGAATGAGGAACAGCCAGGAGGTCAGTGTCAGTAGATCCCATATTATGTGTATGTGGAGGGGGTGGGGCAGAGGAAGGTTTAAGAAGACTGGAAAGATAGGAGGGGGCAAGGTTGTGCTAAAATGGGGATATTCGTACTTATACTTACCTCACTGGGTTTTCATGACAATGTGAGTTACTGTTATTACTACAGGACAGTAATAAACCAGCAAAATAAAATAAAAGATGCTTAAATCCTTTAGATATAGCATGGCTCAGTTCTTCTTTAAAGAGTTTTAAAATAAATCCATTTAATAACTCTATACTTTTGTCTGGTTGAACCATACTTTTAAATATCATGTTTTAAACAGTTTTACCAGGTAAATACTTTTATGTTCCTAAAATAACAAAGGGACTTTGGTACTATTATCAGGAAACCTGGCTTCAAATCTGAATTCTGTCACTTACCATACATATGCCTTTGGGCAAGTTGGGGGAAAAAACAGTTTCCAGCTTTTCAGTGCTAAACTTTTTTGAACTTTGCTAGTCCTCAGGGGATAGGCATGCTCCCTATCCATGTACTGGTACCCAAAGCCTTTTCCAGTAGACCAGGACTATTCAGAAGCTTATGTTCCCTTGGCATATAGACTTCATGGACCTAGATTTATCTAAGTGCCGCGATGAGACATTAAAGGTGACATTTAATGGAGAAGAACTGTAAAGTTAATGTTAAAAATAAAGGCATGTGGGTGACATTTTAATTTTCCCAAATTTTCCATTCTACTCTTCTACTGGAGATGGGGCAGAGGAGAGGAGAGATAGCATAATCCTCAGCCTGGTTAGTATAGGGAAGGAAATTGCTTCAGATGGATGGAGTAAACCCAAGGTTAAGAGATTAACTTCCAGCTCTGGGGGTCCTCCATCCACAAAAGCTGACTCTTTTGAACCCAGGTCTTAAAAGCACAATCACTATCCTAGCAGTTTCACTAAACGAGGGTTTCTTCCTTTAAAACACTAACCTTTTGAGTTGCATATGAAGGGATGATATCTAAAAAATAAAATTAAGGGGTGAGAAAGAAATATATTGGGAGAAGAAGAAAGGAGAGATAGAATGGGGTAAATTATCTCATATAAAAGAGGCAAGAAAAAGCTTTTACAATGGAGGGAAAGGGAGTGAGTGAACCTTACTCTCATCGATTTGGCTTAAGGAGGGAATAACATACAACAACAACAGTTCCCTTTGTAATTCTACACATTTTATTTTATGCATTTAAAAACATTTCAATCAATCAATAAACATTTAGTATCATTTGGGTATCTTACCCTATAGGAAAGAAGGGGAGAAGGGGATAAGGGGTGGATGATAGAAAGGAGGACAGATTGGGGGAGGGGTAGTCAGAAGCAAACACTTTTGAAAAGGGATAGGGTCAAAGGAGAAAATAGAATAAATGGGGGCGGGATAGGATGGAGAGAAATATAGTTAGTCTTTCACAACATGACTATTATAGAAGTGTTTTGCATAATGATACATGTATAACCTATATTGAATTGCTTGCCTTCTCAATGAGAGTAGGTGGAGAGGGAAGAAAGGAGAGAATTTGGAACGCAAAATTTTAAAAACAAATGTTAAAAACCGTTTTTACATGCAACTGGGAAGTAAGATATACAGTCAGTGAGGTATAGAAATCTATCTTGCCCTACAAGAAAATAAGGGGGAAGCAGATGGGGGGGCAGTGATGGAAGGGAAGGCAGACTGCGGAAAGGAGTAATCAGAACGCATGCCATCTTGAGGCATAGTGAGGGGAGAGACGGGGAGAAAATTTGGAACTCAAAGTCTTGTGGAAATGAATGTTGAAAACTAAAAATGAATAAATTAATCTTTAAAAAAATTAACCCTTGCCTTGAAGGTCACTCTTGATTCATCCATTCTACCATCTTCCCTTTCCCTCCCAAGGAAATCAAAACAATTGATGAATCAATCAAAACAACCCTTGCATTTAACATTTCTTCTCTAGCTAGGGTATCTAAAGTACAGAGCAAAAAGCTAATGTTTTTCATTCATTCAACACTTACTAATAACAATGCAGTCTGTGACCTTGATTCAAATCCCAGGTCTCCTCTTTATTACCTGTCTGACCTTGGGCAAGTTGCTTCATTTCCCTGACCCTCAGTTTCTCCATTTGTAAAATAAAGAGGTTGGAAGGGTTCTTAAACTGGGGTCTGTGAACTTTTAAAAAAAATTTTGATCATTATACTTGAATAGCAATAGTTCCTTTGTAATTCTACACATTTTATTTTATGCATTTAAAGCATTTCAATCAATCAATAAACATTTAGCAAACTCTTACTATATGTCAGGCTCTATGATAAGCACTGGGGATACAAAAAGAGGCAAAAAGATAGTCTCTGCCCTCCAGAAGCTTACAATCTAACCAGGGAGACAACAAGCAAACAAATATATACAAGCAAACTATATACAAGATAGATAGGAAATAGTTAACAGAAGAAAGGTGCTAGAATTAAGAGGGGTTGGGGAAGGTTTCCTGTAGAAGGTGGAACTTAAAATATGCATTAGTGTGAAGAGGGATTCATGGACTTCACCATAAGTAGATACAAAGAAAGGTGATGAACTCCTAGATAAAACATCTCTTTGGTCCCTTCCAGCCCTGCATCCTTGAGTCTTTGGATATGCAGGGCCCTTAGGTGGGTATGTGGGTGTATTGGCAACCAAAAATGGGCTCCTTAGCACTTAGTCAACAAGTGCCCTTGACTAGTTTGGCTTTTTCCCCTGAACTGAATGCTGTTTGTATGTTGGACTGGAGTAAGCTTGTCGGCCCCTTCACCTTGCTTCCCTTGCTTAAGCTGATGGAAAGAACCTGTGCTTTCCCGGTCAACCCCTTCACCTTGCTTAAGCAGATTGAAAGAACCTGTGCTTTCCCCAGCGTACCTTACACCCCCAAAGAAGCTGGATGGTTAAAAGCAGCTCCCGTTGGAGCCAGAGGCTGCTATAGCCACAGCCACAGCCACAGCTGAAGCAGGAGCTGCCAGTAGCAGAGCTGACCTACGGGAGGAAGCTGAACAAAGACTTCAGGCCAGTGGGTAATCTTTTTACCATAGAGGGGGAAGCATGATTTTGCTTTATGCAATCATGCTTCTCTGTAGCCTCCTGGTTACTCTTTCAAGGCGTACTTATTGGGCCTGGAAGCTTTTGATCAATATATCAAAATGGGGTTGCTGGTTCATGGGTTGGTTACTGTGGAGCCTAAATATATGTTTTGATTCTTCTGCCTTCTACTTTGAGAGTTTCTTATATCCGGCGGTTCCGAACGTTTCAGACATGTTTATGATCCTCTTTGAGATTATAAACTCTGCCCTCCTAATACAGTGGGACAAAGAGAAATCAGGCATGGCCCCTGCCTCCACAGAGCTCTCTCAGAGGCTACAAGTTTGAAGTCCATCCCCCACCTCCCCACCCCCACCCCCAACACATGTCTATCCAACTAATCCCCTTAACTTGCCCAGCCAACATGATCTGATTCTGACTCCCAGCCTGAGTCAGGGATGACCTGCAAGAGAAGGATTAATGTTTTAAAGGAAGGAGACTTCTTGTTTACTGAAACTGCCAGAGTAGTGATTGTGCTTAAGACCCAGGTTCAAAGAAGTCAGCCTTTGTGGATGGAGGACCCCCAAAGCTGGAAGTTAATCTCTTAACCTTGGGCTTACTCCATCCAGCTGCACCAGTTTTCTTCCTATTTTAACCACTTTGAGGATTTTGTTATCTCTCTTCTCCCCTGCTCCATCCCTGCCCCCCCATCCTTATCCCACCTTCCTTAACAGCCTCCACTGCATTGTAGGGCCTGCTCGGTCTGGAATCATGCTTCTGGAGTTAGTGTCTTGAGTTATCTCATGACCAGAAGCCAATTTTTCTCCCAACTTCCTTCCCTATCTGTTAATGGCACCACCAACCATACCAATCATTCACCATTGGAACCATCTTCAACCCCTTCCTATCCCTCACTGCCCCCCCCACATCCAATCAGCCAATAATCTCATTGAGTACATCTCCCTCAGCCACTGTCTCCTTTCCCTACCGCCATCACCTTAACCTAAGTCCTCATTATCTTTCCAGCCTGACTCCTTGCCTCCAATCTCTCCCCTCTCTAGTCTATCCTTCCCAACTCTGCCAAATGAATTCATTTTAGTTCAATAAATATTTATTAAGCACCTACTATGTTGCAGACATTGTGCTAAGGACTGCAGTTGCAAAAAAAAGGCAAAATCACAGTTTCTGCCCAAGGATCTCACATTCTAAAGAGAGATAGAAAAATGCAACTGAAGTGTATACAGTGTAAAAGGGACGTAATCATAGAGGGAAGGCACTAGCAATGGAGAAGAGGGGGGAATAGGGAAAGGCCTTTTAGAGAAGGTGAGATTTGAGCTGGGTCTTGAAGCAAATCAGGGAAGCTAAGAGGAAAAGATGAAGAGGGGCAGAAGGGAAGGTAAGAAGGCTCAGAGTAGGTGAAGGGGAGCTAGGTGTAAGAAGGCTGGAAAAGTAGAAAAGGCCCCAGTCATGAAAGGCTTTAAATGCCAAATAGAGGATTTTTTATTTAATCCTAGAAGTGACAGGAAGCCACTGAGTTTATTGAACAGGAAGTAGGAGGAGGGTCACATGGTCAGACCTGCACTTTAGAAAGATCACTTTGATGGCTGAGTAAAGGATGGACCAGAGTGGGGAAAGATGTGCAGCAGGAAGATCAGTGAGAAGGCTAGTGTATTAGTTCAAGGAGGAGGTGATGAGGCCTATACCCACTGAGCCAGGTACTATGACAGGAACTGGGCCTACCGAGATAAAAGTGACACAGCCCTTGTTGCTAAAAAGCTGATATTTTAATTTATGGTTTGCTGTTCAGTTATTTTTCAGTCATATCTGACTCTTTATAACCCTATTTGATTTGCCATTTCCTTCTCCAGCTCATTTTACAGAAGGGGAAACTGAAGCAAACAGGGTTATGTGACTTGCCCAGGGTCACACAGCTACTGTCTGAGTCCAGATTTGAACTCAAGTCTTCCTGACTCCAGGCCCAGTGTTCTACCCACTGTGCCACCTAGATGCCCCTTACATTCAGTCATTTCAATCATGTCCAACTCTTTTTGCCTCCACTTGGGGTTTTCTTGGCAAAGATACTGGAGTGGTTTGCCATTTCCTTCTCCGGCTCATTTTACAGATGAGGAAATTGGGGAAAATAGTTAAGTGACTTGTCCAGGATCACACAGCTAGTAAATGTCTGAGACCAGATTTGAACTCACAAAGATGAGTACTCCTCACTCTAGACTCCACACTCTATCCACCTCTGCTGCCCTACATTTTAATAGGAGAAGACAATTCAGACGACAGTGTTGGCCCCGGGGAAGGGAGTTTTTGTCTGAGATGTCACAGGAATCGTGCAGGGGGCCATAGGGTAATCAACTGATGTGTTTTCCAAAATCAATGGTAGTATCAATTCACAGCCACAATCTGGCTTCGACCTCTATTTCTAGCCTTACTCAGATACTCAGATGATCTGTGATCTTACTGATTCCAGTATGTCAGCCAATGATGTAGATCACAGCCCATCCACACCTGCTCATCCTATATGTGACTCTTGTCACTGGGGGTCCACTGAACATGCATGAGATCCTCTTTGCTTTCTCCTGACTTAGCAAGGATGCTCGCAGAGGCTTCAGGCTGTCCACCTACCATTCCTTCTCTGCACCATGTGACCAGCCTATCTTTTTTTTCCCTTTGGGGGATTTCCCCGAAGATATCATTTATTCTTGCCTCTCATTTGTTGTAAGGTGTATATAGCCTGCTCTCACCCATCATAGGTGCCTCCATTTCCCCACGGGATATTGATTTTTAATTCCTTGGATAAAGTCGTGTTTCATAACTTATAAAATCAACACCTATATCTTCATTCCCTCTAACAGACCAGTTCTAACCCAACTCTGATCTGACCACAGTTGCTGTTCTCCAAATCTATCTGGCCCCTTCCCAGGATCATGCCTTTGATCATACTATCCCTTCCACATTGGGTGCCATTCTTTAATCTAACCATCACCTTAGATGCTTTAGGTATAGCATCCATTAAAGGTCCCAAATAACTGAGTCGGGAGGAAATGTCTAACATGGCAGTGTAGTGGAAAGAACCTGAATTCAAATTCCAGCACCACCACCAACACACTATGTGACTCTGGACAAAACGTTTCCTTTCTCTGAGCCAAGCTTCAGCTTTAATAATAATAATTAATAATAATTTAATAATAATAATGAGTAATGAAAATAATGGTGTAGCACTTACCTACATTAGACTTTTAAGTTTTTCTAGGTTCTCTACATATGTTCTCTCATTCATTTCTCACAAAAACTGAGAGATAGGTGGTATTATTATTATACACCCATTTTATAGATGAAGACACTGAGGCTGAGAGAGCTTTAAGTGCTATACTCAAGGTCACACAATCTAGGAAGTGTCAAAGGCAGGATTTGAACTCAGGTCTTCCCAACTCTCTCCACTATGACACTTAGCTTACTTGTCATATGAAGGGACCAGAGGAGATGATTTTTAATGTCCCCTCCAATTCTGTCATTCTATGGTCTATAACAATTCTATTTCAAAACAGAGAGGTTTTCCCTTCAATGAGGTTAACTTTTATCCCTTCTGAGAAATATTTTTTGGTTTTACCCCAAAAAGAACTGAAAAGTTCAGCATTCTAAAAAGAAGGGGGAAACGCTTTGTCCATGGCCCCCTCTGTGCAAGGCTGGAGGAAGGAGGGAGGGGCAGGGAGTCTAACTTGCATCTTTCCCCTGATGATTGGTTTTTAAAAGACCCATAAAAATCCCAGCCCCAGAGTGGGAAGGTCAAAGGTGTTGGGCTGATGATTGTCACTCAACCCAAATACCTCTATTTTATTTTTCACTTGTACCCAGAAATCTCCAAACAGACAGTGATTAGTGACTGATTGTTACTTTCCTCTCCCTGATGACTCACATATGTGACCCATTCCCAAATTACATGCAAATGTTCAGCCAGTGACAAGTTGCTGAAAAGCTCCCCTTTTCCCCCTTCCCCAGACTGCCCTCCTCTTGCACGAAAGGAGGGCCAATGTGTGTCTTTGTGGGACGAGAAAATTGTACTGATGGGAAATGGAGCAAAATCCACCAAGCATCCCTGGCTACTGGCTAAAAAGGAGAGAGAGAGAGAATGGGGGATGGGGGCAGGATGGGAAACACATGATGCTTAATCTATCAATCAACAGCCTATATCAGTTTTCTCATTTGTACAATGAAGTGATTGGATGAACTGATTTCTAAGGTCCCTTTCAATTGATGATCCCTGATTTTAATAATCTATGAGACCAAGACACTGCTTGAGTCTAACATTTTCTGATTCTAAGAATCTGCGTTGAATATTCTATGATTATATGAATTCATGATTTAGCCTAAAAATATAAGATTTTCTATATCTAAAGCCTATGATTCTAAAATTTTATCATTCTAGTACTAAAATTGTATGATTCTAAGATTCTGGCCCAGGATTTTTTCCAGCAATTTATCTTGCCTTTCTATTTGTATCCATTGAACAAGTTTTCTATGAACAGAACTACGTAACACAATAGGGAAAATCATTCCCTCGTTACTTGGTTAAATTTGGACAAGAGGATTCGTTTCCATTCAGCTATGGCCCCTGGTGGCACAGCTCTCCTCGTGTCTGGGCAACTAAGAATTCAAGGAGCAAATGCAATACTTTGAAGGTGCTGTAATGACTATGCAATCATAGGATTTTTGAGTTGGAAATTTTCTAGTCCAAACCTCTATTTTGACAAGTAGGGATACTCAGACCCAGGGAGGGGGAGTAACTTTGTCCAAAGTTACCCAATTAGATATTTTAATTTCTTCCTGAAGACTGGCAACCTCAATTAAAAACACCAAGCCATGGTGCATTCATCTATGATGTGCTTCAAATCCAAAGTTTCTCCCATATTTTTCTTCATTTCTAAGATTTTTTTATTTTTCTTTCCTAATACAGAAGACAGAAGTCAGAAGGAGATGGAATAACTTCTATGGCTTCATCTTGAGTCCAACTGGGCCATTTGTACTGACTCTCCCAGCTGTACACACTAATGGATATGCTCTTTAGATTGTCTGTGCAACTGCATCCCCTAATTTAGGCAATAGATATTCTTCATCCACTTGGTGTTTGCCATGTGGATAGTCAGGCCCAACACTTCAGAGTGGTTACACATATTGGTGTGCTGGTAAATGTCTAACAACTAGTTCTCTGTGGAAAATGTAAACATGATACACTTTTAAGTTTAATCTGCTCATCTCTTTCATAGGTCTAGACAATTAATGAAATAATAAATCAAGTCCTGATGTGTAACATTTCACAATTTCTGAGGCGTAAATGTTCATACTGAAAATTTAACAATTGACTCTCATGAGCTGATTCAAATTGGCTCCGGCACACCCTTGGTTACATGCCTCTTCTAGGAGGCTCTGTAACATTTTAGTATTGAAACAACTTGTACAACTCCATCAACAAATGGAAACATCTGGAGGGCTTAACAACATCTCCACAGAATACCCCTCTAATTTGAATTCTGTAATCAATTTTCTCCATCAGGTTTATGTAACATCAGACCTGATGCCTCAGTGGTCACTGTGACAATTGCTAAATATCCATTGGCTAAAGGCAGATTTCTCAATGATAGAGATCTCTTTCTAATGGTTTAAGTTAACCAAACCCTTCTTACTGGGCAGCTAGATGGCTCAATGGACAGAGCATAGGATTTGGAGTTAAGACATGAGTTCAAATCCTGCCTTAGACATTTATTAGCTACATGACTTTGGGGAAGTCACTTAATCTCTCTTTGCCTTCGTTTCTTCATCTGTAAAATGGAGATAATAGTGCCTACCTTCCAGGGGTTTTGTGATGATCAAATGAGATATTTGTAAAGCATTTTGCAAACCTTAAATGCTTGTATATGTAAATGCTTAAATATGTAAATGCTAGATTATAATTATTAATATTATTATTATTCTGTGAGATGGAAACCAAAGACACAAAGGTTTGTGATATGTCCCTCACCTATCATACTTATTCATGAACAAGGGCAGTTCAGTAAATGGGATATTTCCAAAGGAACAAGAGACCATTGGATTACTGGTAACCTCTATTTCCATATTTTTCCCCCTGACCACACACACCTTTACATATAATAATGAATATCATAACATTGGAGGCTTATGACTGAGGGAAAGGGAAAACTTATATTCACTGAATAGTTCTGGAATTACTATCATATTCAATTAACTCCTAATTATGCCCTTCATCAAGTTGTCTTCATCCCCCTCCTGTGTTTAATTGCTTTATTGACCATTCAGACCTTCTCTGTTTAGTTTATATCCAGCCAAGCAAGGAAGACTTTTAAAATCCAAATACTTGACCACTTTCTCTGCTCTGGGAAGATTTGAGGAAGAGGGAGACGCTGCTTAGCCCAGTGCCTCTCACCAGCCTGAAAGATGTTTTATTCCCAACATGAATTTCTCTTGGGCATTTATATTTATAAAGTGCTTAGCACAGTGCCTGGCACATAATAAATGCTTAATAAATGCCTGTTCCCTTCTCCCTTTCTTAGAGGGCCAGGTTGGGGGGTGGGGAATGGAGAGAGACAGCTTGAGTAGGACAGAAAATCTATTTGACTCTCTAGTCCCTTTGGAGGCACAGAGAAGGTTATTTGTTTTGCTGGAAGTGAGTTATCAGAC
The DNA here is from genome assembly GCF_011100635.1 of Trichosurus vulpecula. Lineage (NCBI taxonomy): Eukaryota > Metazoa > Chordata > Mammalia > Diprotodontia > Phalangeridae > Trichosurus > Trichosurus vulpecula. Next base: position 141,194,595 of record NC_050581.1, on the reverse strand, counting down.
CACAAGACACCCCTAGGTTCAAATTCAAGTACAAAAAACATTCATGGCTCCAAAATGAAGTAGGATCATTGTTCTGATCCTTTTCCCCTTTTAATATTCATGTATCTGCTCTCTTCCATTAGGGTAGGTAAAACTCTTATGAACTCCTGAATAATGTGAAGGAAGGTAGGCTATGTCTGCATGGAACAGAAATATCTGGATGGAAAGTACACAGTTTGGCCAGCCCACCAGATGGATTGTCTTTAGGAGACCTAATATCTAGAGGTTCTGGAAATGTCTGGATTGTAAACCGAACTGTTTGCTTTTTTTCCTTTGTTTTGTATTGTGTATTTATTGATACATTTCATTTTGATGCAACAGAAACTTCCACCCAAACAAACCCTCCACGAAGGGCATTCTCTGAAAACAGTTAAGCAGAATAGCCATATATGAACCTTTCACTTTTCAAATGAAAGTGGCCTCATTCCCCAGGCCCTACAGACCCATTCACAGTCACCTGGGACTGAGCAGGAATGAAAGTTCTCCTTCTATGTGTGTCCTGGCCCAGGTCTTTTCAGCACCAAAAGGGTACATAGTCTAGGGTCCCTTACAATGGGCCTTCATGGTAGCCCACATAATGTCATAATAGTAAAAACCTATTCCTTTCTACTTATAATGTCTGCCAACCTTGTTCCCCTCCCTTCCCCCACCAATATATACATATAATTTTCATTTCAGCTGTTGGCTATGTCAACCAACTCAAACCAAAACATCTGTATGGAAAAATAAAGGACAATCAATCAATCATCCAGATGTTTTGTCTACACAACACCTGGCTACTTGGAAACATATGGACAGTCGAATTTTTCACCTTCCATCCAGATGTATGACATTGGGTAGACAAGGACTCAGTCAAACCAGTGCAAAAGGAAATCAGTCATAGAATTTTAGAGCTGAAAGAGGCTTATGAGATTACCTGGTCCACTCGCCTCATTTTATGTCTATATACCAAAGACCTGTAATTTTGTAGGTGTGGGAACTTCCTCCACTAACACAGATTGTGACCCATCCATACTATGCCACTCTAGAGAGATGCTTGAGGTGCTGAGATGGGAAGGGAATTCTTACTTTGTAAAAGGGAACACTGAGACCAAGAGAAATGAAGTAATTTGCCCAAGGTCACACATCAAGGAAGTAGAAGCTGGACAAAAGGGAGATGCCCTGATTCCATCCTGATGCTTGCTCCACAATGCCATGTCAGCCCACCAAAGAGTACAAATTACTACCACAACCACCACCATCACCACCACTACCACTATCACTACTACTATGACTGCTGCCACCACCATTACCACCACCACCAATTGCTCCACAATGCCATGTCAGCCCACCAGAGTTCTAATTACCACCACAACCATCACCATCACCACCCCTACCACTACTACTACTACCACCACCACCACAAATACCACCAGCACTACTACTACTACTACTACTACTACTACTACTGTAACTGCCACCACCATTACTGCCACTGTCACTACTACTACTACTAGTAATACTGCCACCACCACCACTATCATTACTACTACTAGTACTACTACATCTACTCCTCCTACTACTACTATAACAGTGATGATAGAGACAATGATGACTACTACTACCAACACCACTACCACCACTACTACAACTACTACAAGTACCACCATCACCACTACCACCACCACTGCTACTACCATCACCATCACCACCACCACTACTCCTACACCTACTATACCACTACTACAACAATGAAAATGAAGACCACAATGACTAGCGCCACCACCATCAGCACTACTCCTACTCCTACCATCCTACTACTTTTACAATGAAAATGAAAACAATGACTGCCACCATCACCACCACCACCACTACTACTACCATTACTACTACTACTACTACTACTACTACTACCACTACTACTACTACCACCACCACCACCACCACCACCACCACTACTACTACTACTACCACTATTACTACTACTATTACTGCTACCACCAGCACCACCACTACTACTCTTATATGGCATGGACCGTTGACACCCTGGTAACCCTCTTCTGGACACTCCAACTTATCAATGTCCTTCCTAAGCTATGACACCAAGAACCAAACACAATTCTCCAGATGTCACCTGATCAGGACGATGTACAATGGTATTAACATCTCCCTATTCCTAGGAGCAAGACCTCTCTTAGTGCAGCCCAAATCTGCATTAGCTTGTGACTACCAGTCAGTCAATAAATATTTATTAAACACCAATTGTGCGATAGGTACTGTGCTAAGTACTGGGGATATAAAGAAAAGCAAGTAACATGATTGCCACATAATGCTATTGATTCACACTCAGCATGCAGTCTATGAATGTCTTCATATATTTTCAGACAAGTTTTTAATCATGTCTCCCCCATTTTGTATCAGTGAAATTGATCTTTTGAACCTAAGAGTAAGACTTTATATCTGTTCAATTTCATCACATTAAATTTAGCCCAGCCTGTTAAAATCTCCTTGGATCCTGACTCAGAAATGAGTTCTGGGGAGCTCTGAAAATTTTTGGCACTTCAATTCCATCATCTAATTCTAATATAATCCATGTTAACCCTAGTTAACTTTGTGTATGTGCATCCTGAACCCCTTTAACAATGTCTGATGAAGCCTATGGACCCCTTCTCGGAAGAATGTTTTTACATGTATAAAATAAAATACATAGGATTACAAAGGAAACCAATTCTATTGAAATAGTTATTAAAATAGACATATTTATACATATAAGTTCACAGATCCCAGTTTAAGAATCTCTGAAAGTGCTGTCAAAATGGTCTTAATTGGCTATATCTTGGCTTGTAGGGGGAGAAAAGGTCCTGCCTTCCCCAATTCGGGCTGTGCATTCCCTCCCACTCTTCTTAGCATTTGTGCCTTTGGAAGAGTCTTCCTAACTTCAGGCCTCAGGACACCCTAAACATAAAACCGTACTATCTCAGAGTTCTGATTCTTTCTCTCCTCCCCCAGGAAACCAGGCTAAGGAGTTATCATACTCTTTGTTCCCTATTGCTACTACCAGACTCTCCCTCTTCCACCATAATTCAACAGCCTCAGTTTATTTGACATTTATTCCATCTAAGTCATCCAGGCCAGATCATAGTTTCTATCTTCTACCAACTTCTAGATCCCTCTCTTTCTTTCCTTCCTTCCTTCCTTTCTTTTTAAAAGAAATATGTTAATGTTGCTTTTTTTAGAAAAACATCAACATCGCTTTCCAAAAACCCCCACTGAAACTTCCCTTCTAACAAAAAAATTATAATTAAACAAAACAAACCTGCACATTGGCCCTATCTGCTAGCATATGCCTCATTCCACACCTATAGTCCATTTCTTCTTGGCCAAGATGAAGGAGGCACACTTCACCACCAGTTCTCTGAAGTCATGGCTACTCCATGTTTTCTCAAAGAAATTGGTAGCCAGTTCACAGTCTTCAGCTCCACCCTAACCCCTGCTTTCATCCTTGAGTACTTCAATATTCAAATTGACGTCCCTTCAAAAACTCTGGCCTTCCGGTACACAAACCTCCTCAACTCACATAATATCCATATTCCTTCTCCCTCAGCTATCCATAGGGGAAATCATAAAAGTCACCTCGGTCCACTACACATTCATGTTTTCCAGTCTCAACTGGACATAAAAGTATAGCATCTCAGAGTTGCAAGGGATTTTAAAGGCTACCCAATCTCCTCTTGGACACAGGAGTCCCAGATACAGGATCCCTAACAATCTCTTCTGAACATACTTAATGGTAATGAGGAAAGAGGAGATTCACAAGCCCTAACTCCTAGTGAGGCAGCTAGGTGGCACAGTGGACAAAGTGCCATACATATCTATGTCTATGTATAATCCCATAATGATAATAACTTGTTTATACAGGGTTCCCCCCAATACTAGCTTTAACAATGTAAAACTGCACCAAGACTTTTGGGACAGCGTGTATGGTATTTTAATCTTTCAGAATACTTTCCCAATAACCTGGGAGGTAGGGATTGCAAGTTTATATCCCTACTTTATGGATAAGAAAAATGAGGCTCAGAGGAGTTCAGTGGCATGCCTGTGGTCACATAGCTTCAGAGCCTTGATTGGAATCCAATTTTCTTGACTTGGAGCCCACAACCATTCTGCACTTCACTGAATCCCTAGAAGTTTGTGATTTGACAATTTCAACTTAAGCCTACAATCATTTCTGGGTACAGCACCAAACAGGTGTTGGCTCCACTGTAGCTCAGGTCTCCATGACAATTTGTAGTCCTCCAATGAGCTCTCTCTTTGGTCAACTGTAACCCTAGAGCAGAGATCTTTTCAGTTCCCTGGACCCACTGGGCAGTCTGGTGAAGCCTCTGGATACCTTCTTAGAATGATGTATTTAAATGCATAAAATAAAATACATAGGATTAAAAGGAAACCAATTATATTAAAATGCAAATATAAAAATATTCAAAAAAGTTCACAGATCCCAGATTAGGGATGCCTGCTCTGCAGCATCCCTCTCAAACATAGGGATGTTCCTGAAGAATATCTCCCTCCAGCATTCCTTGTAGGAATAGCCACCGAAGCTTGCTTTCCTCCATACACCGAGATGATCATTCATTTAACCTCCATCAGATACACAGGCGAGCCCACCTCTATTTCTTCCTGGGCCAATATTGAAAACCCGACTCGGTAGCAACAGCCTTGGTCCTCCAAGTGGGTGGCCCTTCATCAATGTGATGTGGAAAGTGGAATAACTTTCACCAATTACCCTGGAATCTGGAAACCTTTTTTACTTCCAACATTTCCTTCGACCTAGCGATGTAATAAAACCCTTCAACCATTTCTCCTAGCCGGTGTTATAGCAAATTATTTCTTGCCAGACAATTATCACCCATTAGAGCTAATGGCCATGTTTAATCACTGCACACTTATTTGCGTTTTTTTTAAAAGCCACTGAAATGCCCCGTTTTTCTCTCCCAAGTGAAGTAAGGCCATTGCCAGAAATGTAAAGCTACATCTGAAAGCATTTTGTTTGAAGAATGAGCTGTTCTCTAGCCTTTCTTATATGTTCCCAGAACGTTATACAGTTAGCTTCTCAGAGACACTCTGGGGAACAGATATGCAGCTTTCCCAGGCTCCAGTGATTTGTCTGAATCAGGTGTCTTTTTTCCCAAAAGGGACAGGAAGCCAATTCTTCCAAACAATCCTTATTCAATAGGCTGAGTTTTTTGAGGAACCCCCAGCCTAGGAACCCCTAGGGAGTCAAACCACAACAGCATCTGACCCTCTCCAGGTTAGGCATCCCTTTCTTAGACCCACTTTGGTTATCCACAAAGACTGGAGTCCCTAGCTCTCTGCTCATTTCATCACTCAGGCTCAATCTTGTGCTCACATCCTGATAATTTCCCTGAGCCCCCAGACCCTGTTGCCACTCCTCATCTATCCCATTTTCCCTTTCTTTTTCTTTACCATGCATTAAGCAGATCTAAGTGTCTTTCTTCTAGGGCTTGCTTTGTCAAGGAAATAAGTAATTAGAAAAAGAACCATAGGGCTATAGGTAATTTGAAAATGTGTGTTAGTAACTTGACCCAGCATGGATTGGTTTGTTTGTTGGATAAATGGCAAAATTAAATGATTGATGATGATGATGATAATGATGATATGGTACTGAGTGGGGCAGCTAGGTGGTACAGTGGGCAAAGTGCCGTATATATATATATGTCTATAGATGGATGAGTAGATGATAGATAGACAGACAGGTAGATAAAGCACTTACTAAGTTGTTATTATGCGCCAGGCACTGTACTAAATGCTGAGAATAAAGCTACAACAAGCGAGGCATTCCCTGTTCTCAAAGAGCTTACATTCCAACAGAGGAAAACCACACACAAAAAGGGAGCTGGAAGGGAGAGTGGGATGCATGTGATAGCATGGCCTTCTAGTCAATATTGTCGAGCAAGAATACTCAGGCTGAGATGTCCCTTCCATGATACTCTTGGCCTTCATGTCCCCCCACAGATGCATGACTTTCCTACTTGGCTGTCCTGAGAGTGGGCCCTTCTCTTCAGGCCACCTTCCCCATTCCCATCTGGGTTTGAGATGGCTCAGGCAGATCCTCTGACCAGAGCCCAGCTGTTCATTTTGTTGTATGAAACTGACTAAGGTCAACTAGGAAGGTTCCAGGTGATTGATAAGTCACCTGCCTCCTCCTAAGTAATCGGTACTTAACTATATAAACTTCTCTCTCCAACTCAAGGGATAACACATTAGTACTTAGATAGGTCAGTGGACTTGTTGATGTGGGTACATTGTCCACCAATGCACCTATCACATCTTTTCCTGCCTGGTTCTTGTCCATATTTTTCTAAAAATTCTCCACTGGGAATCTCCACAGTGCACTGGGGTCTTCCTTTGGTTTACTTGCTATTTCATGGATATGCATATGACAATTGTACTGTCCATCTGTTATCCCCTACACTTAGTACATTACCAGGCTACCTCTATCACTGGCCTTACATGTCCTCAATGTCTTCTTTTTCTGCCATTTTTTATCACATCATCGCTGGTAATATATGGCAACCTATTCACACTGACCCTGCATCTTTCCATTGTTCTTTCAGTCACCAATAGTTTTGATTTTTTTTCAGCTCATGGTGTTTCATTTTTCTAGCTATATGGCATCATCAGCAGAATATTCTTGATACAGAGATGAACACTGTGGTAGTGAAAGGCTTGAGATCATTAAAAGGGCTACACAGTTTCCTACATGACATCCTGCCTAATTTCTTCCTCCTCTTAAATTCTTCATTCAACTCATTGTCTGTTTTCAGCATCAGTTCAAGATATATAGACTGAGGAACTAACTTGTTGGGCTGCTCATTGAACTGAACTTCAGAATCTGGGCAGTGTGTATTTTCATCCATTTCGACTTCCCAGTGTGGATTGTTGGGCCAATATCTTCTGAGGGACCATGTATCTCTTTGAAGAGGCTCTGTAGCATCACAGAAGGACCAAATGCAATCTGCATAGTATTATCTGCTAAGAGGAACACTTGTTAAATTCTCCGTCAGTAGGAAGTCCCTCTCCTATTTGGACTTTTCATAGGAGATCCTCCATAAAGAGTAATCTTTTGTGTTGGTTTGATGTTGACCCTTGGCAGGTCGTTGAACAAAGTTAAGTTTAAAGTATCACCTCTCAAAAAATCTCATATGATTTAAACATTTATGTGAGATATGTCTTGTTGAAATAGAGCCTATAAGGCTATGCTTTACTCTACCAAACTGAATGTTTTTGTAACCAAGAAACAATAGACTGAAGGTAATCAGAGAGGTAATGTGTCCAATGGAAAGAACCATGGATTTGGAGCAAGAAAAAAAACTGGGTTTGAATCCCTGCTCTGTCACTTCCAATATCTGTGAACTTAGTCAAATGACTCTGCCTTTTCATGCCTAAGTTTCTTCATCTGTAAAAATGGGTGGTAGGAACTGATTCAAAGTGAAGTGAGCAGAACCAGGAGAACACTGTACACAGTAGCAGCAATATTGTACGATAAAGATCTGTGAATGACTTGGCTATTCTCAGCAATACAGTGATCTAAGACAATCCCAAAGGACTAATGATGAAGCATACTATCTGCCTCCAGAGAAAGAACTGATGTCTGAATATAATTGGAAGCATGCTATTTTTCACTTTCTTTCCTTCGTTCTTTTTTTAAAATTTGTATTCGTGTAGAAAATGACTAATATAGAAATGTTTTACATGATTACGCGTTTAGGGAAGGAGGCAGGGAGGGAGGGAAAGATAGAATTTGGAACTCAAAACTAAAAGAACCCAAATATTAAAAAATTATTTTAATGTATAATTGGGGAAAAAGAAAATGTATTAAAAAGGGGTGGTAAGAGACCAGATGACTTCTAAGGTCACCTTCTAGCTCTAAATCTATGATCCTATGATTAACTCCAAAATTCCTTTATCTGATCATCTTCCATCATTCCATCTTTCCATCTGCCTCATGACCCCTAATCTTATTCTTTATCCTTATCATGACCTTAAATTTCTCCACCCCTCAATTCTTTCCCAAGCCATCATTCCCATACTGGCTACAGTCTCCTTCCTTGCCTATATCAACTCCTTGATGTACCAGAATCCTTTGTTCCTTTATTCTATTGCCCATCATGCCTTGACAAGCTCCAGTCTTGAATTACTCCCACTACCTGCAATCTTTGCTCCTAGTCATGTGCTGCTTAGTGGAGATGGAGAAAATCACAAAATTGTGTTGACTAAGTTCACTACAAATTTATGTTACATAATCTCAACTGGGCCCTCACCTCCACAAGGCAATTCTTATGTAATTCTCCAATCAGTTCACAATCCTATGTACCACAGTGGCTGTTATAAACCTTTTCATGCTTCCTCAAACATCTCTTGGCACTCCCTACCCCACCTTTTCAGCTGAGAATATTGCCACACACTTCACTGAAAAAACTGAGGACATTTTCAACAACTCCCTCTTCTTTTCTCCTTGTCTCATATCACTCAAATCTCTTCCTCCATTATCTCCTCCATCATCCCCATGTCACATTGCCCTTCTACAGACCAAAGTCATTCCATCCCATCTTCTCCAGTAGATTTCCCCCTTTGAACATCCCCATTCTCACTAATCTACTATATCTCCCCATCTATTGCCCATAGCTCCCCTATCTTTAAAACAAATGAACAAACCTAACTTGATCCCGTGCCCCTCCCCCACTCGAGAGTGTCCGATACCTCTTCTTCCTTTTGAGACCCAATTCCTTGAGAAGACCATCTATAGTCAGTGCTTCCACTTCTGCCTCCTCTCACTGTCTTCTAAACCCTTGGCTATCTGGCTTCCAACCTCATCATTCAAATGAAACTGCTCTTTCCAAAGTTACCAGTGATAACTTAGTTATCAGTGATCTCTTAATCTCTAAATCTAACAGCCTATACCCAGCCTTCATCCTTCTTGACCTCCCTGCAGCCTTTGATACTACTGATCATCTCTTCTCCTGTATACTCTCTCTTCTCTAGATTTTTATACCATTCCCTCCTGGTACTCCTCCTACCTACTTGACTGTTCCTTCTCAATCTCCTTTGTTGGACTTTCCCTACATCATCCCCACTTACAGTAAGTGTCCCTCAGAGTGGAGACTCCCTTCAAATGGTGCAAATCACAATCCATCAATGCTTCCTCATTCTAGAACTCTTGTTTGTGCCTTCTCATTAACCCCATACAGAGAGTCTGCCTTCCTCCAGATCTCTTGACATTAATATGGATATCATTGGAGCACATGGGATCCCTGTCTATTATCCCTTGTTCTTATGATATAGCTAGCCTACCCACTTTCCTGGTCACACATGTCTTTGATGATGTCTTTATACTTCTCTTCCTGCTCAACTCCTCAATGGCAAAATGTATTGCAGTCTATCCCTGTCCACCATCTATCTCTGTTGCCCCTTGGGGAGAGTAAAAAGTTAATATAAGACATGATTGTTGCCCTCAAGGAGCTTACAGTCCAGTAGACACCAGCACAAACGGTTCTAATATGCTACATTAAGTGATAAGTGCATTAGAAAATTATAAAACAAAGTGTTTGTGGGATCTGAATCAGAAGGTGATTACTAAGCAGTGAGATCAGTTAAGGCTTCCTGTAGAAAGTAGTATTTGATGGGCTTTAAAGAATGGGAGGAAGGTAAAAGTTGGAATAAATAGTGCTTGGGGTCCCTATGGTCAGACTCAGAGAACCTGAATTTGAATGCCATCTGTAGTATTGGTAATGCCACCTGCTACCTGTGGGACCTTAGGCAAATCATTTAACTTCCTTGGGTCTTAGTTTCTTCCTTTGTATAATGAGGGATTCAATAGCCCTGTTGTTGTTGGATCATTTCAGCTGTGTCTGACTCTTTGTGACTCCATTTGGGGTTTTCCTGGCAAAGATATTGGAGTGGTTTGCCATTTCCTTCTCCAGCTCATTAGATGAGGAAACTGAGGCAAATAGATTAAGTGACTTGCCCAGAGTCACACACTAGGAAGTGTCTGAGGCTGGATTTGAACTCAGGTCTTCCTGACTCCACTGAGCCACCAGCTGCCTTTTCATTTTAATTCCAGAGTAATTCTTCCTTTGCCCTTCCCTGCTAGATTTGCCTAGCTCAATAGATTGCAAGCAACTTGAGGACGGAGTTGGTGCCTGGTTTCATCTTTTAGCCTCAGGGATGAGCTTGGTATTATTCTCCCAGGGATCCCAATCCAGTCTGATGCCACCAGCAAGGTCATAATCACACCTGCTCTGTACAGTTTTCTACTCCTCTTTCTGAGACCTTCAAAATCACTTAGTCCAGCCCCCTTATTTTACAAAGTGAGAAACTAAGGCACACAGTGACTTGCCCAAGATCCCATGGGCAGCAGAGCCAGAATTCAAATTTCCAGGACCTCCACCTCCAAACACAGTACTCTCTCCACCATACCTCAAGGCCTTTATCACTCCTTAGTTCAGTGGAGTTTAAAATTTCTCAAAGAGAACTTTTACTAGGAAAAGAAAATAAATACAAATGACTAGAAACAGACATGTTTACAAAGCACAGATTTCTTATCCTAACTTCAACTACCATCTAGCCAAAGATCAGCTTGGCTGGTACAGCTCAGGGGGCATCTAGTCCCCAATTCCTTTTTCTCACCCAAACCCTGTCTGGTCTGGAGGCCAAACAAAGAAACTCTTACTTCAGGTCTGCAGTCGATTTGGGTTGGCACAGTTCCCAGTTCTGCTAGGTTTCTCAGTCTTTCCCAGAGCCAGCTTACTTAATCTTATCGCCAGGTACGGGCTCCCAGAACATCTCCTCTGGCCCAAGGCCACACCACAGGTCCCTTCTGTGGAAGTTTCTCAGCAAAGAAGAGAATATTGGTGTTGGAGTCTGGAGATCTGGGTTCAAGCTTCGATTCTGACCTCTACTAGGTATGTGACCTTGGGGGCATGATTCAACCTCTTTGAACCTCTAATGACAATAACAATATGGGCACCGCTTACCTCAGAATTATAGGAAAAATTCTTTGTACAACCTTAAAGCACAAATGCCGGCAAATTTAATTGTTATTTTGTGATTGCTTTTTCCTCCTAGTCTGCTTTACTGCTTTCTCTCCCTACCAATTACACTACAGATATCTTATATGAATAGACTTGTTTATACATTTTCTTTCCCAATAGAATGTAAGCTTCCTTGAAGGCAGGGACCATGTTTTGGACCCCTTTTTGTATCCCTAGTGCTTAGCATGTGCATGGTAACGGTTTAAGTAATTTTTGGTGACTAACTGATTACCCAGACCCTCTTGTGTACTTCCTGCTTTCTACCTTCCTCTTGCTCCCACATTTGTCCCAAAGACTCCCCAGGACTTTAGGCCATACTGTGTGGTACATTCATTCATTTATTCATTTGTTTATTTTAATAGTATTTTATTTTTTCCCCAATCATATATAGACAGTTTTTAGCATTAATTTTTATAATTTTTTGAGTTCCAAATTTTTCTCCTCCCCTCTCTCTCCTTCTCTCTTCTTAAAATGGTAAGCAATTTGATATAGGTTATATGTGTGCAGTCATGTAAAACATATTTCCATGTTAATCACAGTTGTAAAAGAAGAAGCAGACTAAAGGAAAAAAACACAAAAAAAATTATGTAAGTGAAAAAATATGCTTTGATCTGCATTCAGAGTCCATCAGTTCTTTATCTGATACCATTCTCTATAATGAGCCTTCTGTAATTGCCTTGCATCATTGTGCTTCGGAAAAGAGCTAAGTCATTCATAGTTGATCATCACACAATGTTGCTGTTACTGTGTACAATGTTTTCCTGGTTCTACTCATTTTACTTTGCATCAGTTTGTGCAAGTCTTTCCAGGGTTTGCTGGATTTTCACATCTGTCTATGTGGCACATTTAATTTTCAGGAAACAATCACTAAGCACTTATTACACAGCTAGCAATGATGAATAAAACACTTGTTTATGTTGGACGATATCTCAGCAGCCACCACGTAGCAATTTAGTTGAGCTTTTTAAAGAATGGGTATTAATTCAACAATCACAGGGAGGACAGGTAGGTTGGAATAAATAATCTCTAAGATCGAGAGAGAGAGAGAGAGAGAGAGAGAGAGAGAGAGAGAGAATCAATCCCTGGACAACATAGACAAGAGGTTGCTCAGTCTTTGCTTGAAGACCCCAAATGAAGGGAAACCTACCACGTCCCCCAGGCAACTGATTCCACTTTAGGACAGTGCTAATTATTAGGAAGTTTCCCCCATACATCAAGCTTAAATTTGGCTCTTTGCTGCTTCTACCCATTCAATCAGAAAACATTTATTAAGCACCTACTATGTGCCAGATACTGTCCCAAAATCTATCACCCTTCTGTGATAATCAGACCTCTGGAATACCAATGGATTAACGCATTATCTTTCAAATAGCTTGTTTTTATAATGTCATAGTATAAATTTACAATGTTATTGTATAAATTGTTTTCCTAGTTCTGGTCACTTAACTGCATCAGTCCATGACAGCTTCTCTCCGACCACCTCTTTTCTTCATTTTCTACAACACAATAATATTCCATTAAATTAAAATATAATTTGCTCAGTTTTTCCCCAATTTATGGCCATCCCCCCTTAGCTTACATTTCTTTGACACCACAAAAAGAACTATTATAAATATTTTTGTGCATATAGAAGTTTTTCCTCTCTCTTTAATCTCCTTGGAGTATAGGCCCAATAGTGGTATTGCTGAATCAAAGAATATGCAAAGTTTAGCAATTTTGTAAGAATAGTTCCAAATTGCTTTCCAGAGTGGTTATACCCATTCACAGGTCCATCAGCAATGCATTAGTATGCATGTTTTCCCATAGCCCTTTCAACATTTGTTTTTGTCAACTTTGCCAATCTGATCCAGATTCCCAGATGTTTTTCAGATAAACCATGCCCCTCCCCCATCTTGTATTTGTGAAGTTGTTGGGGGTTTTTGTAGCCCAAGTATTAAACTTTACATTTATCTTTATTTAATTTCATCTTATAATATTTGGTCCCATGTTCTACCCTCTCAAGACCTTTTTGAATCCTGATTGTATCATCCAGCCTATTTGCTATTCATCCCACATTTATGTCATCTTCAAATTTAAATAAGGCTGCCATGTATGCCTTTATCTAAGTCATTGATGAAATCTGTAGCATTTTGGAGCCAAGCATAAATCCCCATGGCTTTCCTCTAGAGACCTGCTTCCAAGTTGTCAGTGGACCATTAATGACTACTCTTTGGGTCTGGCCATTCAATCAGGTATCTGTACTTATCATCAAAGTCCTATCTTCCCATCTTTTCCACAGGAATGGCCAGAGAAACTATATCAAAAGTGCTTACACATGATCTAGGAAAATATTCATAGAATCCTCCTGATCTTATTAACCCTGCCAAAAAGAAATGAAATTTGTCTGATGTGTATACATATATATACACACGAATACATATACATGTGTATGTACATTATGTATATGCATTAGCTAATAATATATACCTGTGTATATGCACATGCATGTATATTGTGAATATGTGTCCTTCCTAATACTAAACTTATAAACCAGTGAAGGTCAGTTTTTGTTACTATTTGGTTTTGACCGTGCTTGTGATTTCATCAGTATAGGGAGCCCCCAAAAAGAACTTTTTACCAATGAAGTTCATCAACTGCTCAACAGTTTGGAGGCTTAGAGAATTGCCTAGGGTCACTGAGGTTAAGTAACTTGCCCAGGATCCAGTACCTGGAATGTATCAACTCAGACTTGAACCAAATTCTAATGGTGAAAATTCTAATGGTGACTCATCACCCACCATGCCATGCCGCTGCTCCAAGTGCCAGTTATTATTGCATCCTGTGTGACGGTAATGAAAACACTAGTTGCCCTGACTCTTAGGCCAATTTTCCTCACACTCTAGCCTACTGGGGCAGCTAGGTGGTGCAGTAGGTAGAGAACTGGGCCTGGAGTCAGGAAGACTCATTCATCTTCATCAAATCTGCCCTCAGACACTTAGTAGCTGGGCGACCCTGGGCAAGTCATTTAACCCTGTTTGCCTCAGTTTCCTCATCTGTAAAATGGGCTGGAGAAGGAAATGGCAAAACCACTCCATTATCTTTGCCAATAACACCCCAAATGGGGTCACAAAAGTTGGACATGACTGAAACAAATGTTTCAGTCTGAACTGACTGAACAAAATGACTGAACAAAAAGTACACCAAGTTATAAGAGTCACGATCCAGGAAGTGTGTGGGTTCATCTTGCTATGAGAGGAAGACCATGAAATTGTTTGAAGTTGCCACAGATAAGTGGGCCCTGAAGTTCATCCAAAAAAAAGATAAAAATTCAAATATGGGCCAAGTGGAAGAGAACCCATCAATGCCCTGGCTGCCATGAGGAAGGCCCAAGTAAAGGACTAATTATCCCTTCCCTAGCCACTATACTGTGACCCCCAATAAAGAACTAACAAATGAGGGGACAGTATAGTAACAAGTAGATGAGTTCCCAACTCATCTGGGATTAGAGCTAGAGTTTGGGGTTCTTGTAATGACTGAAAAAGACAAAGCAGAACCCTACTCACAGGGGACCTCGGGCATGGGACAAGAAACTTGAGCAAGGTAGTGGAACCCGAAGCATCCTTCAGTCACACCAGGCCCTGCTTCCTTCAAGGGGCCAATGTCGGGGATTCTCTAAGTATAGGAAGAGGCTTAGTTTGTATGGGATGTGGCTACAAAACCAGCCTACTATCTACAGGGCACCAAGGTTAGTACCCTAGGAGAGTGTACACATTTTTGTGGTTTTGCTTTATTAATTACACATTAATCTCTTTCCTATACTCTTCTCCTATTAGCTAAACTACTGCTCCCTGTATAGAATAACTCATCTCCCACCTCCATGCCTTTGCAAAAGCTGTTCTCCACGCCAGGAACGTACTCCCTCTTCACTCCCTCCTCTTAACACCCTTAACACTTCCTATAAGGCTTGACTCAAATGCCATCTCCTAAAAAAGGATTTCTCTGACCCTCCCCCAGCCATCAGTCATCTCCCTACTACCCCACTATTGAAATTACTTAGAACTTACTTTGAATACATTTTGTAATTACTTGTCTGTGTGAATGTTGTTTTTCCTAATAGACGGTAAGCTCCTAGGATAATGATGATAATTGATAATAATTATAATAGCTTTAAAGTAATCCTGCCTTTAAGGTTTGCCAAGCAGGTGCTATTTTCATTTTGGGCTTGGTATATTTAGTGCCTAACAACTTGTACTACAGCAAATAGAAGGCACTTAATAATTGCTTGTTGAATCAGTGAATGAATGGTACTGATGGGTAGTGGAGGCAGAGAGAGGATCAATAAATCTGTGGAATCCCAGGGGCAATATGGAAGAAGTAGTCTCCTCTATCATTTTCATAGAAGTTTTCATAGTTCTGGGCACCCCTGCCAATGCCACCCTGAGACTAGTACTTAGACAGCCACCATGCTTAACAAGCATTTATTAAGCACTTATTACATACGAGAAAGAAACACATTTTCAGATAAGCTTAAAATCTAATCTCATTTCCCTTTTATGGTTTACTGGAAACATTTTAAAAAATTAAATTCAATAAAACCATTACATTTCACAGTGTTTCCTTGGTTAGCTGAATGAAGTCTTGCAGGCTGCCTGACTCATTCTGTACAGGAAAAGGTTTCCAATCATGCAGGCTGGGTTTTTGTGAAGTCATTAATCACTAGCACCCCTGGGTGAAACTCTCCTTACTTCACCTTCCCCTACCCACAAAGCTCTTTCCCAGGCCTGTTTAGCTTATATCATCAGTGGGAAGTAGTTAGGTCTAGAGGACATTGACAAAGTGAAGTGTCTTGTGGAATCAGAGGCTCATAGATTTAGACCCGAAAGGAAACTTAAAAGTCATCTAGCCCATCTTATAATGGGGGAAGCTGAGGCACAGATGTGTCAGATGATTTGTCCAAGGTCATTCAGATCAAAAGAAGCAGGACTCTGGAATCAATGCTGCACCTTCTACCTATTAGTTCTTCCCTCTGGGGCCAAACAGAACAAATCTAATTCATCTTAAATAGAAGTCTTTGAAGTCTTAGAAACAACTTTTATTTTCCTCCTCTTGTCCCTATTCTTTGCCCCAAGTCTTCTTTCCTCCAGGCTATATAGCTTCAATTCTTTCCATTTCTCCCCATGTGGACCTCAAGGTCTCCAGACCTCTCATAATCCTGGTCACCAGGGGCCATCTCCAGTCATCCTGATCTATATCTTTCCACTGGCCCCATACGGCTCTGCAGGAGAAAGTGAGGCTGGTGACTTTGCACAGCCATCCCTCACTTAAACCCAATTCACTTGCATATCATGGCATCACCTCCAAGATGTCATAGTCCTCTTCAAGAACGAATGACAAACAACAAAAGCAATAATCCTGGTCACCGTCTTCCAGAATATACCCCAAATTATCTATGTCTTCCAGAGACCCTACCCCTACCCATCACCTTGGAAGACTAATCCACTCAGCTTGGGGACCATACCCACAGAGTTTCCCTGGATTGAATAGGAGGGGAGTCAATCCTTAGCTCAGTATTCTTTTTATCTAGCAAACCCTAGACCATGCTTCACCCCACTGAGCATTCCAATAGGGTCCAGCCAGCATGGGCATCATGCCATCTGCCTTGCTTCCATGTAATCTCCTTCCACTTCCACCATCACCACCACCACCACCCCCCTTAGTAAATGTTAGCCACTTAATTGATAATTTGAAGACTTCACTTTCTTCCTTTTGTATTTTTGAAAACTGGAACATTCGCCCTTCTCTAGTCCTGTAGCATCTCTATTCTCCATGACTTTTCACAGGTCACTGATCTTGACTCAGTCCTCACATCTGTCCATTTTTTCCATACTCTGGGATGTAGTTTGCCTTAGCTCCATGACTTGAACTCACTGAAGGCAGTTAGGTTCTCTTGTACCATCTCTTCACTTAAAATCAGATCCAACTGCCTATCAATGATCTGTCTCATTGGCAGAGAGAACATGAAAGTAAGAGCTAAGAAATTCCGCATCATCCCAGCATCTATTTTCATCAATCCATCTACCCCAAGAAGAAGAATCATTTCCTTCTTTCATCTTCTCTTGCTCCCAAGACAGCAAAACTAATATTTTAAATCCCGTCTTTTTCTCAAGCTTAGCATTCAGTACCAAGATCACAGATCATTTGGGGTTTTAGCCCTCCCAATACTCTTTTGATTCTGAATTTAACAAACCCCAAATAAAAATATTTCCATATACAAAGAGAAGAGAATTGAAGGTGTGAATCTCTATTATGTAGTTTGCTTTTCCTTTTAATTTACATAAGTTCAACATGTAACTTTCTCAGCTGTTGAACTTGACTATTATGATACTATTTCTACAAGATGGTGGTACTCACTTGTATTTATTTGTCTCTACCAGCCTTTGCTTCCATCTTCTCTACACATTTTGAAAAACTGATTTGGTCCATGAGTTCCTTTTGTAGCCGCATGTGTTTCTTTGAGTAATTCTTTCTTTACCTCCTCATTGGGATCATTCCTGCTTTTGTTTTCAGATTTTCATCCTTGAGAACTCCCCATTCCTGTGGGACTGAATTACCCTGTAGGATACAAAGCCATTGGGTCTTACCATCTCTCTCTAAACCTCCTGAAATCTGCTCTCCCCAAATCTAAGGTACGCAACAGACTCTACCTAGTTTTTCTCTCTTTTTCTATCATGAACTTATTAATAGAGTTTACGTTTCCCTCATAAACCTTATTTCTTCACTTTACAGCAGCAACTGAAAACTTCCTTTATAAAATTGAGATATAATATTTGCTAGAAGGAAGTTGCTATGCAAACCTTAAATATTATGTGCATTATCTCATTTGATCCTCACAAAAAGCCCAAAGAGAAAAGTCATGCAATCATCATCATGATACCAGTGTTACAGATGAGGAAACCGAGGACCTGTTTCTTCAAAGTTTTTGTCCATGACTGCCCAATTAGTTATTGTTTTTGCTGTTGTTTGTCCTTTGTATTCAAAGATGATCATGACATCAGGAAGGTGATACCATGGCTTGCGAGTGAATTGGGTTTAAGGGAGGGAGAGTTGTGGAAAGTTACCAGCCTCACTTTCTCCTCGGGAACCATCTGGGTCCAGTGGCAAAATATAGATCAGGATGACTGGAGATAGCCCTGGATGCCACCCAATTAGTAGGGATTTGAAGAAGGACTTGGGGTGGGGGTGAAACAAGCATTTATCAAGTGCCTACTATGTGCCACATGCTGTGCTAAGCACTTTACATATATTATCTCATTTGATCCTTACAGTAACCCTAGGAGGGAGGTACTGTTATTTATCTATAAAATGAGAGTAATTATAGCACCTCCCTCCCAGGGTTGTTGTGAAAATAAAATGAGACAGTATTTATAGAACATTGCCAATCTTAAAACTCCATATAAATGCTAGCTATAATTTTACAGATGAGTAAATGAAGGTCCTTAGAAGTTAAATAACTGTTTCAGGATGACTCAGATTATAAGAGAGCCAGGATTTGAACCCAGGTGCTCTGATTCCAAAGCTAGTGCTCTTCCTACTGCACCATATTGCCTTGTTAATTGTAGGCATATACAAAACGAATCCAAGACAATTTTGTAGGGGGTTCTAACTGCTATGGGGATTATATTGCTCAAAGTATGAAAAGGGAAAAGAAGTGAATGGGTGTCACTCTTTCCAATATGAAGGTTGAATCTCTAGAGGTCAATGAACTCATTAAGGGAAAATACAATGAGGGAGGAGAGGAATACAGCATCTTGGGAACTCCCCACATGTAGGGATAAGAGGAAGAAGAGGAGTCAGTGAAGTAGAGCAGGAAAGACTGGAAAGAAAATTAAGGTAATATCACAGAGGTAAAAATTAGAAGAGAATTATGAGAATTAAATGATGAATAGGAAAGCTTTTGGAGGGTACAGAGTGGTATAGAAATATGAGGAGATATTATTTATGGTTATTATTAGTTGGGTATCAGAGACCCACTCCTGACCAGATATCAACAGCCAGAAGATACCTTCCCTCTATAAAAATAGACATCTATGCTTTCCTGACAGCAACACCAAGAGACAGGCAGGGTATGTATATGCCCATTTTACAGATTGGGAAACAGAGGCCCAGAGACATAAAGTGATTTGGACGAAGTGCCCAGGCCAGCCATGATCATTCTTTCATTCTTCTCTGGGCTCCACTTCTGACTTTCCCAACTTCTTTCTCTACCATGCCCACCCCCCTCCCCACCACAGGTGCCTTCTCCATCCCCACATCCCCACCCCTCCCCAATACTTCTTCAGCTCCTTTCTATGAGTTGTCTTCCTTCATTCAAATATAAGGTCCTTTAGGGCATGGACCATCTTTATATTTGGTCATATTTGTATTCCCGGTTCTTAGCAATAACAAATGCTGAATAAGTGCTTGTTGAGTTGTCTTGACTAGTTGCTGGCAGAGAACTGAGTTCTCCTGAATCCAGAGCCAATGACTTTTCTCACTGTCTAACCCTCGTAAAGGTGGGCCAGTTTGTCAAGTCCTTAGAAAACTAACAACAGCTGAGGTTTTGCCTTCATAATGTATCACCTAGTGAGAGTACATGGGACTTCTATGTTACATGTGTTAGGAGCCTACCTACTGGGCAATCTCCACCCACTGCCCCAGCTGCTAGAGGACACACGGCCCATTAACTTTGTTGTCAACAGGGATTCTGGTCCGGAGCTTTTCGCCTATAAACCCAAAATCTTTTTATGTCTGTTTGTTTAAATCACATTATCCATTTGGCTTTAGGCAATTAATTTAATTTCTTCTGTCTCAGACAAGGGGGTAGTGAATAGAAAGCTGGCTTCAGAGCAAGGAAGATGGGTTCAAATCCCACAGACTGACTATAGAGCCTCTGCCCGGCAAATCATTTACCCTCTCCATGCTTTGAGCAAGTCTGATCTTTGAGTTGTTCAGAATGTGCTTACCCATCCTGGCAAAGGGAGTTACCTCATCTGGGAGTTCACGATACCAGTGAAATCATAGGTGTAGTCTCTATCCATTATTCTGCACATTCGTTGGAAGTGACCATTGCAGAGGGTGAAATTTTATGAGTTTGAAAGAATACAAATCTCTGTTAAAGGAGGCATTTGGACCAGGCAACCTCTGAGGTCTCCTCCAACTCTAAAATTTGTGATTCTGAGTTAATAGCAAAGAAGTACCACGTGGACTTAGGCAAGGTCTAAGCCTCAGCTTGTAATAATCGGTCAGCATTTATTAACTGCCTACTATGTGTCAGGCACTCTCCTGGCAATACTAAGACAAAAATAAAACTGCCCCTGCTCCCAAGGAGCTAGTATTATAGACAGATAGATAGATAGATAGATAGATAGACAGACAGACAGATAGCTAGATAGATAGAGATAGATAGATAGATATTATATGAAGGTAGTCAATATGTACTTTCATAAATACATATAGAAATGCAAGGAAACTTAGGGAGTAAGGACACTAGTGGTTGAAAGCATCAGGAAAGCCTTCACTTGAAAGGTATTGCTTGGGCAGAATCTTCTATGAGGTGGAGGTGAGGAGTGAGAGCATTCTAGGCATAATGGACACCTAACACAAAGACATAAAGGTAGGGAATGGAGTGCAATGTGTGAAAAATAACAAGGCCAGTTTGGCTATATCATAGAGTGTGGGGGCAGCTATGTGGTGCAGTGAGTAGAGCACTGGCCCTGGAGTCAGAAGGACCTGAGTTCAAATCCAGCTTCAGACACTTGACACATTTACTAGCTTTGTGACCTCGGGCAAGTCACTTAACCCCAGTTGCCCTGCCTTCCCCCCTCCAAAAAAAACAACCAAAAAATAGATCATAGAGTGTGGGAATGGAAGTGATATATAATGAGGCTGTAAAGGTTGGTTGGGGAGAGGCTGGGAAGGGCTTTATAAGCCAAGTAAAGTGGTTTGTATTTTATCTTATAAAGTCTTTAGCTTATATCAGGAAAGCCTCTTATGTGATTACAAAGAGGTCATGGGGTTCTCAGTTTAAAGTGGGAAGGGTCCAACCCTTCGAGGTCACTCAGTCCAGTCTTCCTCATTTTGCAGATGAGAACACATGGACTCAAAGTAATTTGCCCAGGGTCACATGGGTAGGAAATTGCGGAAGGGGGTATTTGAATTCAAGACCTCTGGCACCAGATCCAGAGCTCTTCCCACAATACCAGATTTCCTTCCTCACTGGAACGGGAAGGTTGGGTTCCATGGTCTAAGCTTCTCCGAGTCGATGACTCATTCCTATTCTCTCACTCTCTGGAGAAATTTTCGGGTCAGAGTTGGAGACCCAGTTGAGTGATGTGGCAGGTGATGACTCCCATGCTTCCGGCCTCCTGTTCCATCTCTCTGTCCCCTACTTGGGCTCTGATTTTGCTCAGGCAAATGCCTCCCAAAGTCAGACTCAGCTAAATCCAACCCTGCTTTCTCCAGGCTCCTTTAGACAACTGGAAGCAAAGAAAATTTCTAGACTTTCAGATTCCAGCTCTTCCATGAGGCTCACCCTTCTGTCCTTGGGAGCAGGACCCCTTCCCCCATCCCCTAGTGAGGGAGGTAGGGAGAGAAGAACACATAAAGGAAGAGAAGCATTTGCAATGACATCAGGTCAGGTGGAGTCTATGGAGCATGCAACAATTTTCCGCTTAACTTAACTGAGGAAGGTCAAAATGTGGCAAATACCATTTTGAGCCAAACAAGAGAAAAGTGGCAAATTCTGACAGAAAGCATGTTCCCTCCATCAGCTCCTCAGCTATTTGGAAATGCTTTCCTCCTTGCTGAATCAACAGATAAAACACCACCTTTTAATAGCTTCCATTCAGACAAGCCCTAACAGGAACCAGAGCCAGGGAGAGCTGATTGAAAGAAACTTCACCAGCAGACTTAGACAAACAGGGGAGGCATGGGAGAGACCATGAACGTGACAACCGCCACCGGGACCGACAAAGAACAGGATGACGTGGCCAGACCTGAAGCTTGTGATGGACCAAAACCAGGCCAGATGAGAGAGGCACTAGCTAGGGCTAGCCTTCTGGGAATTTCTCCTGGCCCTTAGACAGAACAAATTGCAAGTTTAGAAACTGCTCTGTCATTCCAACATGAAGGAAACATTTGATTCCCCTTCTCCCTCTAAAATCTTCAAGAATCACACATTTTAAGAATGTCAGACATTGACTGATTATTCATTTCGGAAAGGCATTTATTGAGTACCTACTCTATAGCTACCCAGAGATGCAAAAGCAATAAAGAAAAAAGATCCTGATCTCAAGGCATTTACATTCTACTATGTGGGGATGGGAGAAGGGAGAAGGGTAGGCAACAAGTGCACAAAGAAGCAGATTTAAGCTATGTACGTAGTAAATGCGAATTAACGGGGTGGGGAGAAGGGGACGAACCACTGCAGAGATCAAGAAAGATTTTCAGGTGCCACCAGAGCTCATCTTTGGCTGGATTTTGAGAAGCAGAAATAGCTCAGAAGAACACCCCCAGCATAGGAACTCCTTATAAAGGAGAAAGTGGGTTAGAGTCTTGGGCTTCTCTCTTTGAGAGCTTTGGGACCTTCAGCAAGACACTCCCCCTCCCTACTCACAACTTATTGTTAGTGCTAAACTAGAACAGCGGTTCTTGGATTTTCCGAACACGAGGATTCTCTTTTAATTAGTCAACAAATTTTAAGGGCTAGACTTCTTTACCTCTATGATAGTCATTGTACTATTACTGTTCCTTGATATTTAAAATGTATAATAATTAAAAGCCTGACTCATTCTGCATGCTGCTGCATATGCGAAGGGAGATGTGACTCCTAAATGGTAGAGAGAAGGTGGAATGTGATGCTGCATACCAGTATAAGGGAGACAGTCAGGGCCAGAGCTTCTTAGGAGAGAGACAAAAGTGGTTCCAGAAATTCTCTTGGAGGGAAACATGGAGTAAGAAGCTGCAGACACAAAGAGGAATCTGGTCTTTTAAGGTGTCTCCATACAGACTGATAGAATGGAGCACCTCGGGTAAGATCAGGCCATCTCTCTTGGTTTGCCCTGAGATCTTCTCACCCCTATCTGAAGTACTCATTCATTCCTGTATGTACTTTGATATATTCAAATCTGCATAACTTCTCAGGTTTCTGTTTGCTTGGATAAATGGGTTTCCCCACTATTCCCTATTTGTCATGGTCTTTTGCATAACCAGAACTTGGTGGAAAGGAGCTAAGCTATAAGCTAAGGGCTGCCCTCCTCCTTAAGAGAAATCAGGGAACCAATATTCTTTCTAAAGCACACTTGCACCTCTAGACTACTAATATGTGGGTGGGGGGAGGGGGCGGAGCAGAGATACTATAACATGATACTGCTTTTGGAGAAAGAGAAGGGAAGAAGCAAGTATCCAACCAAAGTCTTTCTCCTGATCCCCATAAGGTGGAAATTACAGTTTCCTTTAGAAGGACAGATTCCAAATATGTGTGTATAGAAATTACACACACACACACACACACAAATATATATACATACACACACACACACACACACGCACCAACAAGCCACAGCTACACAATTAGACAACCCATGTGGATACACATTTTATATTATTTTGAAGGGACTGTATAGCTGGGTTAGCCTGTGGGCTCCTTTCCATGGCCAAATACAGCTAGGCTTCTTTCTTGAGGATCTGAATCTCCTTCCTTCCTATTTATGTAAAGGAGAGTCAGTGTGGTTTAGTGGACTTAGAAGCAGGTAGTCCTAGACCCAAATGCTCCCACTAGCTGTGTGATCATGGGCAAATCGCTTTCTGAACCTCAGCTTCTGCCTCATCTCTAAAATGGTGATTATGATACCTCACAGGAGTGCTGCTTAATTTGAATCAGAAAATGTATGTGAAGCATTTGACAAACCTCCAAGTATCATAGGCTTCAACGGGTCAGTTGCTATTAATCCAGTAATGCTTTTAAATGAATTTATAATTTATTAATCACAACAGCGTCTATAAAATACATTTAAAACTAGTAATCTGTAGAATGTAATGCATATTATTTATTCAGTCTACAAAGGGTGTGTCTGTCTCCTTTGTGGTTTTGCAGATGAATTTCTAGAACCCCTTGCAATAGCTATGACCCTCCATTCATCCTCTGCTCTCACCACACCCATACCCAGCAGTTTGCAGTCCATATTGGACACCACTGGACTAGATAGATTTGAGGGTCCCTTCCAGCTCTAATATCCTGTGATTCTATGAGAATTTTCATTTTCTCAAGGGCAGAAACCCACTTCTTTATTCAGCAATAGAAAAGAAAGACTTTTTAGAGCAAAGATTGTTGCATTTATGCCTTTGAAAAGCCAATATCCAAAGCTGGGCTTTGCACATAGTAGGTGTGTAATAAATGCTTGTTGAATTTAAGGCCTAGGTGCCTAGTACGGGTCTTCTTCACTCATTGTAGATGCTCCATAAATATTTCTGGAATCAAATTGAATTTTCACTGGATATTTTCCTTGTGACATTATAAGGTTGTAAGGCTGAGGCCTTGGGTAAGGAAATGCAGTGCAGCCAGGATTGTGGACACATTTGGCCAGGGAAGACAAGAGCTAACACTCTGCAGACCCACTTTGGCAGTAAAGAAACAACCTCTCCCATCCTGCGTGGTACTCTGTCAGGATGCTGGCCAGGTATGTGATGGTTCTATTTCAGGAGGATGACAAGCACATTCCAGGTTGCTTCATGGGCCATCGAACAAATGGGCTCAAATGGCTACAACTTCGAACTGTATTTTTTTAACAATTTATTGACAACATTTTCAAAATACTTTAAACCATCATAGCGCATATGAAAGACCCCTGAGAATGTTCCAGCAGTTAAAGGGTGAAGTACAACAGACTAAAATACTTGCTCCTCTGCAAAAAAATAAATAAATAAAATCTTAGTTTCAATAAAACCCATGATAGGAATTGCTCATACATTTTCAAGACATTCTGTTTCCAGGAAAATGCTCTGAGAGAGATGTAATGAAATGGTTATGATGTCTTTTGAAGAGGAAATGAAAATGTTTGGTTTTCTAAGCCTTAATAACTATCTGAGGCCAAACAGACCTCAAAGGACAAGGCCCTTATGTTGGCAAAATTTTAATGCAAAGGTTTCTTTCATTTACTTATTTATTATTTATTGTGTAACTACTATGTGCATGGCTATGTACTAGGTAATAGGGGAACTATAAAAGTAAATAAGATATGGTTCCTGCCTTTAAGGAACATCCAGCTAAGAAAGGAGGAACCAGTTGCTAAAGCAGAAATGACTGGAACCTTGAGGGAGAAAGTGACCAACTCATTGTAGTGTAGCCCCCAAGCTCTGGGTTTCTGAGGACTGGAATCAGTCTTGGGGACCTCTAGACAATCCAAAAGGTACCTCTTTGGCTTGTTTTGCCCCTACCCAGAGGTCCTACTGGGAAACGGCAGAATGCATAGTTCTCCACAGATTTGGGTCAAAAGGGCTCATCTCCCGTATAAACATTCAAGTAATAATGTGTATCAGATATGGGATAGCCTTCATTTCACATACCTCTCCCCCTAAAAATGCAAAATAGTATAAATGACTCATGATAGCTCTGAAATAATTAACATATTTCCTTTTCCTGTATAGTCAGTCTCACCTTTATCCTAGGGACCCATATAGGCTTCTAGCCTTACAGAACTACCTCAAGCATTTAGACTTTCTCCAAAAAGGAAGCATACTTGATTTGTTAAGAGAGGCAACCCTTTTCCATTTGGCACTGGTGGAATAACTTACAGGAATAAGGAGGGCAAAGTCTAGGGTTTTGTTTTGCTTTATCATGACTCATTTCTTTGTCCATTAATTATAAGCTTCTTGAGGGCAGGGACTGTATTTTGCCTTTTTGTATCCCCAATGCTTAGCGTAGTACCTGGCATGTAGTAGGCACTTAATAATTGCTTAATGACTGACTGCTGTGCCTCCAATCCTATGGTCCTTTTCCATCCAAAAGCCCAGGGCTGCCCAGAAACTCCTTCCTTCTCTCTCTAAAAGGCTGAGTCCCAGAACCTACCATGAGTTTGGCATTATCCGGGAAGTCCTCCATTCTCTATGCAAGATTTGGGTCATGTGGCTCTATCTCCTCCTAGGGCCACATGGCTGAGTGCCTTGGTCATTGTCTCTAACTTACCTCTCGGGCCACAGGATTGAGAGCCCATCCAACTGCTTGTTTGATGTTTTGGGAGAGCTTCTGCTGAAGTAATGAAAGAAAAAGTAGAAGGTGGGCAG
Organism: Trichosurus vulpecula; assembly: GCF_011100635.1. NCBI lineage: Eukaryota > Metazoa > Chordata > Mammalia > Diprotodontia > Phalangeridae > Trichosurus > Trichosurus vulpecula. Next base: position 141,168,169 of record NC_050581.1, on the reverse strand, counting down.
GAGGGAAGAAGTCACAAAAAGAGGTGAAAAGGGAAGGGGGGGTAGGGGACCTAACCATTTCAGAGGTTGTACAAGTTCTTGTAAATTACTCCTGGTTCTCAGCACCATCCTTGGATGGTCTACTTGAACATTTTCCTGCCTAGCTTTTTTTTCTCCCTAGCTTTATTCTTGGTATCAACTCAGTTCTAGTTTCTTGACTGTACGTTTGGCTGGCCCAAGTTGCTGTGTTTTCTCTAGGTTAACAGACCAAGAGAAGGGCCTCAGGTACATTGATTACATAGCTGCTCCATGGAGCAAATAATTATGACACAGGATGGAAAGAAATGGATGGATTATACTGTGTGCTATGGAAGAGTATACCCACATCACTGAGATCACAAATAACTTTGAAACAGGAGAAAGGGAGGGCTGGGTAGGGGCAAGAAAAGACCTCGTGGTCTTCTCCATGCAAGGGATCTGGTACTTAGGGAGGAAGAAGCAGCATGGTGGGATAGGAAGAACATTAGACAACAGTTTTAGAAACTCAACAATTCAATTTAATAAACCATTATTAAGCACCTACTATGTTCCAGGTACCGTGCTAAGAGCTGGGGATAAAAAATTTTAAAAAAGAAAGAGGCAAAAGACAGTCCCTGATCTTTAAGAGCTTAGAAGAGAACAGAAGCAAGGTCAGAAGAGAATGCAGATAAGCAGAGAAGTTGTTACTCTTGAATTATAAAATGAGAATGACCAATGAGGCTCAGTCTTAGGACTAAGCACCACTTTGATATACATTTTTAAAAACTATACATAGCAATTTCACAATTTCACACATAATCTTCTTTTCTGTTCTTCTTTAAATGTTCATGTTTGCTAAATTCATCATAAAAAGAACAGCTTTTTAAAAAAAGAAAGAACATTGAAACTGCACTCAGAATGGTGAATTTGCCTATTAATATCTGTGCTATCTTGGGTCCGTATGTCTGGGCTTTTGTTCTTCACATCTGGAAAATAAATGAGTTAGACTAGATTTCAAAAAGTGGTGCAGGAAGGGAAGTAGTGGCTCTGCAGCCAGAGGAATGGGCCTCGTAGCCCACTCTAATGCTTTTCTACATGACTGCTCTTAGCCTCCCTGGGCCACAGTTACTATAAAATGAGGGATTTCCTACCAGACAGCCTCTAAGGATCGCTACAGCTCCTACCCTAGGAACCTATGATCTTTCCAGTTGGAAATTCCAAGATCTCAGGACCCTCAAGAAGCTAGAGGTAATGGTGGTGGGAAATACACACACACACACACACACACGCACGCACGCACGCACGCACGCATGCATGCAAGCATGCACATATGTGTATGTATGTGTAGTAGGTAGAAGAAGTTGATTGGTCAAGGGTTGAAAAGGACAAAAGTGATGTGGTATTTCTAGGGCTTAATTTGTTGTTGTTCAGTCACGTCTGCATCTTTGTGACCTCCTCTGGGGTTTTCTTGGCAAAGATACTGGAGTGGCTTGACATTTCCCTCTCTAGTTCATTTTATAGATGAGGAACAAACAGGGTTAAGTGACTTGTCCAGGGTCCAGGGTCACAGAGCTAGTAAGTGTTTGAGGCCAGATTGGAACCCAGGAAGGTGAGTCTTTGTGATTCCAGGCCAGAAACTCTATGCACTATGGCACCACCTAGCTGCCCTTGGACTTATGGCATTTTACTAAGCAACAGTAAACACGCAACTTGTTAGAAGAAAGGTGAAAAAAAAAAAACAGTCATTGGATAAGACACATGAAAATGGTCAATCCGGCGCTGGCAAATAATACTCTGAGGGGTAAAGCCAATCGGACACCATCATTCCTACTTGAGGGCTGTGTTTATATGCACCATAATGGGCAATGAAAATATTCCTCACGCTGGCTATTTGGTGTCACTTGATGGAGGAGAAAGGGAAGGAGAGGAGTCTCCTGAATTACCTGGTCAGTTCATCCTAAACAGTCACACCAGTCTGAACATAATGTGCTACTGTGAATGCCTTACTTTAGACATGATGTCCTTTTTTTCTTCCAGATTTATCTGTCCCACTCTTAAGCAATGATTCTGTTCCAAATTATTTATATATTGATCTGTCCATCTTCTTAAGCCAAGTCAAGTCAACAGCATTTATTAGGCACTCACTAAGTATCAGACACTGTGCTAAGTTCTGGGATACAAAAAAAGACCAAAAAATACTCCCTGCCCTCAAGGAGCATACACTTTAATGGAGGAGACAACATGTAGGTAATTACGAACATACAAAATACATTGAGTATCCAGTGTAAACTAGAGGTAATCTCAAAAGGAAGGCACTAGCACTGAGGGACCAGAAAAGGCCTCTTATAATTAAAAATGTTTCACATAAAAAAAGAGAATCATTTGACATTGTCTTTGGTCCCCTTACTCAAATGATCCAAAATTAAACCATGGTTGTGTTTACTTCTTTTTTAAAAAAGCAAATTAAAGTACCCCCTCCTTACTAGTTACTAGTTATACTGAATATGCACAAGTAATGTATTTTCCCTAATTATTTGACTTTTTCAGCAGCTTTCAAAGAGTTTAACTTATTTCCAAAGTCTTCTAAATAGGAAGAGTAGGTATTTGGGGCTCCTAAGTCTCCCCAACATGTATTCTTCACTCCAAGCAGAGTTATCTTCTCTCCATCCCAAGAGCATTCCATGTTCATCATTACCTTTATCTGTGCTTTCATTTCTACAATTCTTCTCTGCCTGGAATGGCCTTCCCCTGTTCTCTATTAGTACAAATCCTTCCTATCCTGTGAGTCTTACCTCTTCCAGAAACTTTTCCTTATCTGCCCCAGGCCACACTGATCTCACCCAGCTCTGACCTCCAGGTTTCTATTTGTCATCCATGTTGTAGAGAATTTTTGTTCCGGTACATCTTATATTATAGATGGCCTCTGAGATGTCTCCCTGGTTTTAAAGCTGGTTCTCTATCCATTATGACATCTTGCTTCATATTATCATATATAATCTTAAAACAAATAGTCTGTCAATAACATTTTGAAGGAAGAAGTATTTTTCTTCAAAGTAAGTTTCTCCATTATTAATATTGTTGCATCAAACTTTGTCTACCTTTTTAAATTTAGGTTCTTGAGATTCAGCTAGTGAGTTAAAAAAAAAATTCAATCCAGGGTACAGTCTGAGCCAGGAGTGATCTACAAAAGAAATTCATCTTCTGTCAATAGCTTTCTTTCATCCCGTCAGTCAAAGCAGAGAGGCAGCAGTATACTCGGAGTTGTTGAAAGGGCCCCATTATGAGCTTTAGGCCTTCATGGGAAAGTATGGCATCCAACAAGATACATGCTTGAAACCTTCACCTTCCTTGTCATAAGTAATTTGGTATTAATATGACTGAGGGAAACAACCCATTTTCAGACTCCCACTAGAAGTTGGGGTTTTTTTGTTAATTGAAAGCTGAAATGTAAATCAGAACCCAATAAACTAAGGAGGCCTAACATTTCTAGCCATATGAAATCACAGAATGTCAGGGCTGGAAGAAGTCTTAGGTCATTGACCATGTAGAACTTGGAGTTTAGAAGAGGTTCTAGAGATCATATTGTCCAACCCTTCCCTACTTATGAGAAAGGGCAAATCACTTTCCTTCTCTGGGCCTAAAATGATAAGGTTGGATGGATTACATGACCTTTGAGGCCCCTTCCATCTCTAAAATCTATGATCCCATGATCCTTCGGAATAAAAATGAAGCAGATTGTAGTGCACAGGATCAGCATATGAATGGATCCCTATTTTATTCAGTCCAGGCCAACTAATTTAATAGATGTCTTATTCCTAGAAGGAGTGAAATCTCTCAAATATTTTATTGTAATCTCTTTGTATGCATCTCCGTTTTTTATGGCTATGCCATGGACAGCTATGGATTCCAGCTAAAAAGAAAAAGATAGAACAATAATATCCCATTCAGGGTATGGGTGTTGGAGCCTCACATAAAGGGGTCTAGTGGATGTCAAACATAATAGGTCTGTCATTGAGGGCTCCCAGTGAATTCCATTAGTTAAAGTCAGATTATCTGTTATTGATAGCTGCTTACAGTGTAAATAAGAGGCTTAATGGTAATGAAAGAAGTTCTCTATCTAATGTACCTTTTATACTTCATGCAAAATGAAGTCTGCACTCCTGAACTCAAACCTGATTTTACTGAAAGGCCTCAATGAAAACTATCCCAGGCATCTAGGTTTTTACATTTAACCCGCATCATGTTGGTCACAGGAATTTAGTAGCCCAAATCTTCATTATTCCATCTTCTCCCTCTGTAAAAATTGAGACCATTCACTGAGAGTTCTCTCATCTCCCACCATCCATGTCACTCATATGCTTTCCCATTTTATTCTCCTGCATTTCTGTCTCACGTGAAAAGATGTCTCTTTCCTTGCCAAGGCTAAGCCTTCTACATGGATCATATTCCTTCCCATATTCTCCTGAAGATTTCTCCCTCATTCATACCTCCTCTCATTAATTTTCAATCTCTCCCTGTCCACAAATATACTTGCTGTCTACAAACATTTCCCTCTCTAGTTCATTTTATAGATGAGGAACAAACAGGGTTAAGTGACTTGTCCAGGGTCCAGGGTCACAGAGCTAGTAAGTGTTTGAGGCCAGATTGGAAAAAATCCTCTCTCGATCCATCCACCATCTCTATAGCTCTCATCTTATATTTCTCCTACCTTTTGTGGCTCCTACCTTGAGAAGGCTGCCTCCCCTTTCTCTCCACTCGCTGTCTTCTAAATGCTTTGTAGTCTGGTTTCCAACCTGGACACTGTTCTCTGAATTGAACTATAACTGCTCTTTCTCAAGTTACGAATGGTCTCTTAATTGCCAAATCTAAGGACCTTTTCTCCATACTCACCACCCTTCTTGATTTCTCAGCAACCTTCAACACTTTTGATCACCCACTTCTCCTTGATACTCTCCCCTCTCTAGGCTTTCATGAACTTGTGTCTCTGGTCCTTTTGTAATCTTCTTTTCTGGATCTTCATCCAGGTTGCATTCACTAGATGTCCCTCAAGATTCGGTCCTGGACCCTCTTTTCCCTCTATCGTATTTGCCCTTTTCTGCCTTTATTCTGTCTTGGTTAGTTCCCATGTATTCAATTCAAATCTATCTAGGTAGATGATTTTTAGATCTATTTATCCATCTCCAACATTTTTCCAGACCTCCAGTAGGGACATCTCCAACTGCCTATTGGTCATCTCAAACTGGAGTCCTGCAGAGACTTTAAATGTAACATATCCAAAACAGAACTCATTATCTCTTCCTCAAACCCTCTTGTCTTCTCAACTTTCCTGTTACTGTTGACCGTCATCTTTCCAGTCACCCAGCCTCACAACCTCATCTATCCCTCCATGACCTATATCTAATCTGCTTCTAAATCCTGTTACTTCTTCCTTCATAACTTTTCTTGAATATGCCCTCTTCTCTCCTCTGTGACTGCCACCACCCTGGTGCTAGCCCTCATCTCCTTATGTCTGAACTATTGCAATAACCTGCTGGTGGTCTCCTTGCCTCAAGTCTCTCCCTACTCCAGTTCATCCTTCACTCAGCTGCCAAAGTGATCTTTCTAAAATGCAGATCTGATCATGTCACTTCCTCCACCCCCTTCATTAAACTCCAGTGGCTCCCTATTACCTCTAGGATCAAATATAAAATTATCTGTTTGGCTCTTAAATCACTTCACAAATTGGGCCCTCTCTACCTTTCCAGTCTTCTTATACCTTACTTCCCTCCATGTACTCTACGAGTCAGTGATGGTGGCCTTTTTTGTTATTCTTTACAAATGACACTCCATCTTCCTATTCAATGCCTGAAATGGTCTTCTTCTTTGTTTCTCCCTTGCAGTTTCCCTGACTTAATTTAGAATTATTTCCTGCCTTCTGTAAGAGGACTTTCGTGGTCTTCCTCAAAGATTGCTCCTTTTCTCTGAGAATATCTTCAATCTACTCTGCATTTTGTATATATATAATATTATAATTTTATATAATATATATTTATGTATTATATAAATATATATTATATATATAAATTTATATTATATATAAATATTGTCTCCCTAATTAGAATATGAGCTTCTTGAAGAAAGGCACTATTTTTATCTTTCTTTGTATCCCTAGAACTTATCACAATGCCTGGCACATAATAAATGTTACTTGCTGACTATGCTTGACTGGAAACCTCAACTCAACAGTAAAAACAATAACAGCACAACATTAATAATTATAGTTTTAGACACGGTAAGTGTGAAATTCTTAATGTTCGACCGGGAAAAATAAAGATTGACTGCTTCAAAATTGAATTTGGAGGTTAAATTTAACCAATACACAAGGTGACTCTTACAAATGTTTTAGTCTTTGCCAAGTAAAATATTGAGCATAAAATTATTAAGGAGAAAGCCACAGCTATGTGTGCGCATCAAGAGGTTTATCTGCATCTTGAAATCAAAGCTCAATGGGAAAAACACGTTTAAAGTAATTAACAGCTAGGCAGTATCAGTCCTAATTTATACATTGGATTATAAAATAGACCATACCAGATTCAGAAAATATTCAGTAAAAATCCATACAATATTATGAAATACAGAGCCCATCATCCTAAGACAACTATGGAAAGATGGACATTTTATTGGAAAAAGAAAACAGGGATCAAAAGATATTAAAAGCTTGCAGAAATACTTCTGAAAGACATAGCCATTGCTTCACCATACTACCCTATGGGAATCAGGGAATCAGGAATGTGTGTTAAGATGGATTTTCCTATTGTTTTGCGATTCCGTCACCATCAGACATTTTGTTATTCCGATGCTTTGTCTCGTCTGCTAGCCTGGTACAAACTGAATTTCAATGATCTTAAAAGTTCCCAACTATGCTGATGCTGGGGTGGGTACAAGTCAAATGATAGATATGTATATATAAATATATATATATATATATACATACATACATATATATATATATATATATATATATATATATATACACAGAGAGAGACAGAGAGAGAGAGAGACAGAGAGAGACAGAGAGACAGAGACAGAGACAGAGACAGAGAGAGAGACAGAGATAAAGCCAGAGCCAGAGCCAGAGCCACAGATAGAGAGTGTGGGGAGCTCCTAGTGAGGAACTTCGTCTGTAGATACAGATCTATACCTTTGTTGCCCCAGGCACTGAGAGCTAAAGTGATTTGTGCAAGGTCACACAATCAGTGTATTGTGTCTCATGAAATAAACTTATCATCCAATAAACCCCACACTGAATCCAAACCCCCATTGAATCCAATTTTATGAATCCAGAATGGAGTGGCATGTGAGACACATGCGGTTAAGGAAACATGGGCCAGAGCTGGGAAATTACTGACTCAAGGACACACAGCTATTTTGTGGTTATTTAGTTTATCTCTCAGGCGTTACTGAGGCTCATTGCAATAATATGTTAGTGGATTTATGTGTAAATGTATTCTTCCTGGGCTTGCTCTTATTTTTCTGGAAGGAGTTCAGAAGGCAAGTAGGTCTTTTCGTCCTTGAGCTGAAGAAGCCTGGATTTGCTTCCTATTGTAACCCTGACGCCTTGGCACACAGATTCTTTGATATTTCAGGTGCTGTGACTTTGGGTCACCTGAATGAGCTGTTAGAAACCCTCGAGAAAACTCAAACCAGATTCTGGCATTTTCTGTTCCTGAAAACAGAAGAGTATGGGGGTTGTTGTTGGGTGTTACAAAATCTAGCGGGTTTAAGATACTGTTGCTACATGTTAAAGATTTAAGGACTTAAGCTCTAGTAAGCTCTTAACACATAATTTAAAGAGCTGAGAAAAGGTTCATAAGAACACAATTAGGGCTGCAAGAGATCTCAGAGGCCAGACTCATAGAGGTTAAATGACTCACCCAGGGTCACGCCAGTAGTAAATAGCATAACCAGTCTTTGACCTGAGATCCTCTGAATACATGTTCAGCACTCTCTACTGCCTCATACCCCACAGCAAAGAACACAGGGTTCTGCACAGAGTGGGTGTTCAATAAATCATTCTTGAATTCTCATTCAAGTTGTTTTTTTTATAGCAGCATTCACCTTCCTGACTATCCCACTCTGTGTCATTTTTATCTTTTTATCCCCAGGTATTTAACCCAGTGCCTTGTACATAGTAGGGGCATAATGAACACATGAAAAATTTACCTGCATGGACAGACATTGGGACAGCATGTATCCATTGGATGGAATGGCTGCAATCAGGAAGACCAAGTTTCAGACTGTAACTCTGATTCTATATGGCCATGAAGAAATCATTTACTGTTTCTGATCCTGTTTCCTCATCTTAGAAAATGGGGCTAGTAATGCCTGTTGCACTTCCTTGCAGAGGTGTTGTGAGGCTAAAATGAGATGATGCATTAGCAGCGGCTCTGGGATCACCCTCCCAACTCCCATTCCTTTTGTCAGGCTAGGTCCCCAAATGGCAACTACTCTTGCTCCTCTAAGGGTTCTAGGGGTAAACTTGAGGAGTTGGGATTTCTAAAATTATTGCTCATGAGTCCATATCTTGTGTTTTAACATCAATATAATTTAACCAGTCAACATCTTCCCAATATCAAGTAACCAACTGATATCAATTAGCTTTTCGTAAATGGGTATTTACCAAGAAGGCTGTATGAGGATTGAAATACAACAACTTCCCAAGCTGAGAGTACATTCTCCCCTTGGTCCCTAGGGAGAATAAACTCAGACTTAGAATGGGGTCACAAAACATTCTCCCCCTCCTCCAGGAGACAGAGTACCTCCTGCTCTGGGAGTTCTTTTCTCTCTTTGGAGAGACCTCACAAAGTTCACTTCAGAGTATGACAGCCAATGGGCAAGTTGTTCTCTCGCTTACAAAAAAACCTGGTATCTAAGATACTGAATCAATTCATTTGCAGGCGATCATTCATTCTTCAGGGATTCCTCTTCAATCTGCCATTGGTGCTACTAGTTCTGGCTCTTCTAATCTTTTGTTTTGAGCTAGTAGGAGTTAAGTGGCTCACCCAGGGTCAGGTAGCTAGTAAGTTTCTAAGGTTGGATTTGAATTCCTGTCCTCCTGACTCCAGGGCCAGTGCTCTATCCACTATGCCACCTAGCTGCCCTGCTCTTCTAATCTTTTGAAGTTCACAAGGTTGTGACCTGGTCCATTACGTCTCTGATACTCATTCACCCAAGATTAAAGAATGAAGCACGTAAGAAGCCTAAGTTCTTTGCATTCACAGCCACATGGTAACCGGGTGGGAAGAGAGGACCCAAGGTAATCGGCAGCCAGTTAAGGGAGGATTTTGGACACCATTCGATATGCTTACAATAAACAGTTAAAGGTCACCTGTACCTGTTATAAAGAGGGGAAAGAGCTTCTCCATTATGCACACCCAGAAAGCAAGCTCATCAAACCTCTATATGGATTGGTTCCAAGCAGAGTATATTGTACATGCTCTAAGAATTGGCCTCTTATTGACCAGCTTCTCCACTATGTGTATGTAGAGTATTTTGCAAATTTTAAAGCACTATGTAAATATCAGCTGTGAGTATTATGACCAAAATTAGAGCCAATCTCTATTTCAGGGACATTGATGAATGATTCAAATTATCCTAATATCAATGCATTTGATGCTACAAAATGGATTAGGAAAATGTCCCAACCTCCTAGCCCTACCCTGCCATGATCACTTCAATTATCATATAAAGGCTCTGTCTTACAGTGTCTGAACAAAATTGAAGCCCATTTTGACAGAGTTCATTATGATATGGATTTGAATGCATCTATGCACCTGAGGTCCACATCATGTCCTTGAATTAGTGCCATTCAATATAGCAATTAGAAAGAAGGCTCTCTGTGAGTTTTGAGGAGTTTTAAAATAGGGGGACAATAATTTTCTCTTACCCAATGCAATTCTTTCATTTGGTGGAAAACGGCACTCCGAAAGTGAGTGATTATGTGGTAACCCAGGATCAGCACTAGAGAGGGGGAAAGGAGAAAGCCCTTATGTATCCAAACGAGATTAGAAAATATTCTTTCCAGCCAACTGGAGAAGACAAAGCTGAGATTCTCCAAATCGGAGTCCAGATTTGGGAGATGGTGTGGGAGCTCCCTCCAATATGTCTTTTGAACTTTCCCTCTTGTATAGGAAAACACCCTAGGCCTATCACATGTTAGGAATGCAACCTGGAATCAGGCCCTGATGGGGAGCAAGGTTTATCTGCTACCTTAGATTCTACATCTAGGCATTGGAATTTTGGAGAATAAAAATTGGTTGCGGGGAATGAGAGTATGGGATTAGAATGTTTCCTACTTCACTAGAGGTTGCCTAACAAGAGGGACATGGAGGATCTACCAATCCCAGGTGCTTAGGTTCTTTGAACCTTAATGGACACTTATTATTGGTTAAAATAGAAAAACAGGGGTTGGTTTCAGGGATAAACACACAGATAAAAGCATGATAGCTAACTAACATGGATATGGGTCTTCCCAGGGAGTTCTCCCTCTTAAATAGCCTAGCCAGCCCTAGGAAGATGGCTTTGGGTGATTCTCTCAAGCGAGGATCAAAGGCCCTCTGATGGAGGTGCTTATAGTTTTTACCTTCAGGTTTTATATAGAATGCTAACACTGATTCCGCAGGGAGGGAACAAAACACAACAATCTCGACAATGGGAGAAAGGCCTTAATTATTAATAAAACTACATATAAATGTGTTTATGTATGTATGTGTTTTCTTGAATGCAATCTAAATTCATTTTCAGCCTTCATGGGGAAGGAAGGCATTTACACTTAACAAAATTCTAAACAAACATATCTTTAAACATATCCTGGCAGTCAGAAAGTGACGGGCCCTACAACAGTCCTCAGATAAGTCATATATAAAGTAGTATTGCCAAGTTTCAAAAATTCATAATTTTACCTATGTGAACTCCGTCTACATTGATAATGATTGAATCTCCCTCCATGTCTTACTTACTCGATGGTTTTCATAACTTTCCGTAGCAAAAGAAAAAAAAAGAAAAAGTTGAACATCTGGAGACCAACGATCTAGAAGTGAGCTATTCCTAATGTAGATAGGAATGGTCCTTGAATGACAGACTCAGAATTCTTTACTAGGCTGGTATTTAAGCTTCTCCCTGGGTTGGTAGGGCCTGCCAGAATTAGAATTCAGCTGGCATGGAATTCAGGCACCTAGTTACCTCCAATACAACTCTAGATCTTAGTGGGTACTATATTTGTAAATTAGAGATAAATATAGGAACTGGGCCTGTGATGTCATTTACATCTGGGTGAAGAAGTTCCTTCCAGCATTGCAAGACTGAGATTTCTCTGCAATTTACAATCTTCCATTGCTTTGAACATTGTGTTAAACAATGAAGAAGAAAAGAAGAAGGAGGAGGAGGAGAAAGATGAGGAAGAGGAGGAGGAGGAGGAGCTGAAATTCATATAACACTCAGGTCTGCAAAGTGCTTTACACAAATCTTATTTGACTCTTACAATAACCCTGTGAGATATCCCCATTTTTTTTAGCTTCAGAGGCATGAAATGACTCGTAACCTAACACTTTCTGATAGTCTTTCTTGATACCTAAGATCAGGAAAGAATAAACACTACAGAAACAGAAAACTAACAGCACCATGTATACATAGAGCCACATGACAACATGGTAAGAAAGAGGGTCTAAGCCCCACTCCCCAGCCAGAGGCTCGCATCAATTCCTTTTCCACCCCATTCAAAAGCCCCCATGGAAGAGAAAAGATTTCATCCTTTTGGTCTTTTTGCATGCACATCCAGTTCTCCTTATGAGCTAGTTAAAAGACTTTTTTCATTAGCATGTAGTCAGCCTATAGGAAATGGTACCTGTGCATGTTCTGAAACAAGAGAGGAAGGGTCTCTCCTTCACTCCTCTCCAGAAGCAGATTCCACAAACTTTTATGTGAATGTTGTCTCAGGCAGAGCACATTGTACCTGGCGTAAGGACGGGGCCCTCATTTGCCAGTCACCTGTTACATAAATGTCTGCGTTGGTATTCCAATCCAGGTCCTCCTGACTCCAAGTCAATCAATCGATCAACAAACATTTATTAAGCACCTACTATATACAAGGCACTGTAGTCAGCACTTAGGAAACAAAGGCAAAAAGTGAAACAGTTCTTGCCCTCGGAGGGCTTACATTGCCATGGTGAAGACAGAGTAGAATCCAGCACTCCCGCCCCTATACCTTGCTGCCTCAGGAAAGGTGTCACATGATCTGTAGACTCAAGAAACCTGATTTCTTGGTGCACATAATCCTCAGTTGCTGGGAACCTGGAAGGATAAGCATAATCCAAGCTTAGACGATAAGCCTCAGATCACAATTCTCTATCAAAAAGCTAAGGTGGGAAAAAAAACCACCCTCACAACACCACGATGAGGCATCTACTCTGAAAGAGGAGGCTACTTTGCAGGTTGGCTTTCCTGACCAGGAGCAGGATCTCCAATATCCTAAGAGCCCTGGAACCCCTCTCCTGTCCAAGCTTCCTCCTTTGTACTCATCCTGTATCAGGACCATTAACATGAAGAGTGAGACCCCACAGAACCTACACCCTACTTCAAATGAAAAACATCTCTAACTCGCAGACACATTCGATCATTTTAGGATCTTAAGATTTAGAACTGAAGGGGAATTTAGAGCCCGTTTAATTCAAATCCCTCATGCTGCAAGTGAGAAAACTGAGGCCCAGAATCAAGCTATTTGTCCAAGATCACATGAGTAAGAAGTATCATTCATAATTGGAAGAGGGTGGCATGGGCAAGGGCTAGGTAGGAAGGAGGAGGGAAGAAGAAAAGGCCTATCTTGTCACTTCCATTCTAAACTTCAATTTCCAGTTTTGTGAGCAGGAGCAGCTGCATGATGCGATCCGGCCTGAGCTACAAGCAGTAACCTATCCATTTGCCTGCTTAACTTCAGCACTTAGGCCATCCATCAGGCCCAGGAGGGAACAATGAATGGCATCAGTCAAAACAATGGGACCCAGATATCTGTACTCAGTGATTAGCCCCATGTAGTACCAAAACTTAAATAATTTGGGCTTTGAAAACGTGATGATGGATGGCCTTCCATTAGGCATGGGGTTGAAAGCATTCCACATATAGTCAGATAAAACACCGCTAAAATGTTATTGCAATAAGCCAATCCATCACGGCAGGCTAGGGCATACATACACACTTTAAAACATTATAGATATGAGCATTCTGTGTATAATAAAAGAGTAAAGAATGTGATCCATAAATTCTGACCCTCTTGTGCTTGAGCTGCTGCTGCCGGGCCAGGAAGGATCCCAGATTTCACTTCCAGGAAAAGGCTCTCAGGAAAAGTTTACATATGAGCTTGAGGAGTGGTCAAAGCTGCTGACAACCATGGGCCCCAGGGGCCAGCTGTATCCATTGTATAATTGGGTGCTGCTGGGAGAAGCTGGCCTGGCCGAGCTTTCTGGTCCTAATTCTGTTCTGACTTTGTCTGACTTCTTAACTCATTCTGAAGGCGGCTTCCATTTGTTGGTATAGGCCAGTTAGTCATGGGGAGTCTCCTAGGCTGGCATTCGAGACTCGTACCTGTATACCCAAACTCATTCTATGACCAACCCCACTGGAAAAGCTGCCACCACCCCCAGTGTCCTATAAAAATCAGACACTTTCATCACAGCCCAGTGCAGGTCACAAAACCTTAATAAACTCACTCTGATCAACATTAATTTTCTTTATTTTGTATTTCCCACCCACACAATAAAATACAGGATTTGGGGTCAGAAGATCTTGCTTGAAATTCCAGCTCTGATCTTTACTTGTGTGATATTGAAGAGCCATTTCCCTCCTCTCAGGGCCTGAGTTTCCCCACCCACTAAGCCATGGCATCATGGCATCATAGCATCACAGACTGGCTTAGATTCCAAATAAGTACAATGCCCCCCCTTTTTCCTATATGAGGAAACTGAGTCCTTATATGTGGCTGTTTTTCAGTGTCATACTAAGGAGTTTGTATTTTATCCCAGAGGTATTTGGGAGACACTGAAGGATTCTCTGAGCAAGGGAATAGCATGTTCAGAACCGTAACTTGACTTGGAAAAAAAGAGAAAAGTCATTTACTAGGAAAAGGAAATTTACTAGGGAAAAAAAACACAAACACTAGGACACTAACGTAGCGATATACTCTAACAGCAACCACACTGGCATACCCAGGATGGCTGCCAGCACAGGTTGTTCGATCTGCTTTACTAGGAGAGATAGCTGTTGAAGAGGTCAACAATCTTTAATTACATTCACTATTTCAGGGGAAAAGTCCACGCTCTGAACTTCAGAGAAAATACAAACAGAAAATACAAGCAGAGAAATAAAGACCAATAGACAGGACTCTTCTGCCTGAATCAAAGCAATACTGCTATGTATACTTTACATTCTCTACTGGATCAAGAGAGCCTTTACCTCTGAGCAGGCAGAGAGCTCTGAACATATGGCCACTCAGAGTCTCAACCAGGGAATCACAAGGTCCTTCTCATAAGCAAGCTCCCAAAACAAAACCTCACACTCAGATATACACTAAGATATACATTTCTCAGAGCCAGAAGGCATCACAACCCTCATGATCCAGTGCCTAATTAAAATTAGCAAAAGGTGTGAGCTTTCTACAAGCAAGCCTCCCCTAAGCAAGATTCCCTTAGTGGGCTCCACATGAGGCCTATTAGTAATGGGCAGGGAAAATCTTCCCATTCTACTAACATTACATATACATATAGTCTAAAGCATTTCAAAAGGAAAAAGAATTAATTGGAATTATCTTGTGCACGTGGATGGGTTGAATCAAGCAAAGATGGCAATACTATCCCAGTTTATATACATACATATACATATATATATATATATATACATTTAAGAATAACTGCTTTAGAACTTTAAGATTTATTTACAAGGTGTTTATATATACTTTTAGTACCTACTTTGCATGATTGTTATGGGAACCAATAAGATTTTATAAGCATGCACACACACAGAAACACACATTATATATCATCTCACTTTACACAAGGGTTCCCAAAACACCTAGTACAGTTTTAAGCTACAAAAACGTAAAACCACACTAAGATTTTGGGGATACCCTTTTTATTATTTTATCTACATCTATATCATAATCTATATGCATATGTGTAGATGTTTATATCTACATATATATTTATATACACGTAGATTATATCCATTTTATGGATGAGGAAAAAGAGTCAGAGAAGTCAACAAAATTTATCAACAAGTATTTATTAAGCAAGAACCTACTAAGTGCCACTTATTTTACAAATAAGTGTAAGTACTGTGCTTTTACAAATTAAATTAATGAAATGATCACTGGTCAATCACAAAGAGCTTTTACTCTAATGGTTAAGTGATGTGCAGAGCTGCTATGTTCAGAAACAGGATTTGAGTTCAGGTTTCACCTCAGTCCAAGTTCAGAGTTTTTTCTACTATGCCACATTGTCTTTCTTTGACTGGTATTTAATGCAATTACAACTTAATAGCAATCGGACATTTCACGGAATTATATAAAATGATAGCAAAATGTCTATGGAATAATAAACAGATGAGCATCAAAAGGAAGATGACATTATGAAAAGGAAAAAGTGAATTACACTTCCAGAACTTCAACTAATATTTGGTAATTATTAAAACTACCTAACATAAGTTAATATATTACACATGTGTTGTTCTGTGCTATGTTATGTCCTATATGCTATATGGCATATTATATTGTTATATCATATCATATTATATTGCATTACATTATATTAATTATTATATAGTTATTAAGCAGAATAGATATTTTAGAATTGGAACCAAAAAGACACAGTAGTCTAATGTATAATAAATCCAACATTTTTTTAATTGTGGAAGGAAATCCATATCCTATAAACATTCGGGGGGAGATTTTGCTGTAGAATGTGGTAAAAATGGGTTTAGAGCCATATTTCACAATATAATAAATTTTTAAATGGATCAGTGATTTAAGCTTTTGAAAACAATTAAGATAATGGAAGAAAATGGAGTGATATATGTATTATAATTGTGGGGAGGAGAACAATTCTTATCCAAAATAAATCATAGAAGACAAAAATAGATGATGAATGTCATTATATAAAAGTAAAGAGTACTTGCATAACAAAAACATTCACTCAGAATAAAAAGGGAAATTAAGAAATAGGTAAAGATCTTTGTATTAAAAACATCTCATTGAAATCTGACATCCCAAATCTACAAAAAAATTGACACAAATTTATGAGAAGGATCAGAGTTGCTGTCCCAGTGCCCAAGGTGCCATAGCATCAGAACCAGAAACCTAACTCCACTTTCTTGGCACGTTTGGGTCCAAGTGCTCTCTCCTTCACATAATTCTGCCTGTAAGTCTAAGCAGATCCTAAGTCATTTCTTTTCCAAGTATGAAGGTGATGGCAAACATCCCACCCTATTTGACCCAGATACCTTAACTAGGTGAAAACACTTTTTCATCAATCAATTAAAAGACCTTGGACTAAATTGAAAAGTCTTTCAAAGCCATTCAACAGAAGTATTCCAATTGATTGTGGGCTTAAGGTTTTTTGCACCACCTTAGTAAATTCCCTTTTCTAAAAACCACATAAGATTGACTGGTTAAATTGATTCTTGACTCAATAATCCTGGGGACAAGCACACCAGTGAGGGCTCAAGCCAATGGCATTGGAGAATCAGTCCTGATCCCTCAAGGATACCACTACCACTCTAAGAAGGAAGTAGAACCAGTTCAGTTCTGGAGACCTGTCTAGTCAATGACAGTGGAAGTTGGGATAAGGATTCCTCAGCTTACATGGACTACTCTAAGTTTCTTAAACCATAAGATTTTGAGTTAAATCATCTGGTGTAACAGTTCTCAAAGTGCGACCTGAGGAACCTTGGAGATCTCCAAGACCTTTGCATTTGGGGTCCATTTGATCAAAACTATTTACATAATAATTCTAAGATATTATTTATCCATCAGAATTTTCCTTCCTCCCTATTCCAACTACATATTTGTGTGAGGACAGATTTTCTTCATATACTTTAACCAAAGTAACCTATCACAACAGATTGAATGCAGAAGCATACATGAGAATCCAGCTGTCTTTTATTTAGCCAGACATTAAAGAGATTTACAAAAATGTGTAAAACAATGCCACTCTTCTCACTACTTTTTGTTTTAGAAAATTTTTTCCATAGATATATTTTATTTGTTAACATAAAATAGGTTATCATTATTTAAATGAATTAATAAATATACATATTTGAAATATTCTAGCTTTAATTTCTGATATGGTAAATATTGATAGATATAACCCATATAAACAAAAGCTCTTTGGGGTCCTCAATAATTTTCAAGAGTGTAATATAAAGGGTTCTGGGACAAGTGTTTGAGAACCACTGATGCCGTATAACCTGATCACTTTAAGGACAACTGAGAGCCAGAAAAGTAAAGTGATTTACCCAACATCCATCACATCATGGGAAAATAGCTGAGGCAGTAATAAAACCAAATCTTCTGAAATCAAACCCAGTGTTTTTTCCAAGGCACCAAATTGTTTTTGTGTTAAAGGCAAACAAATCTCATTTTCCAAAGTCCTGGATGAAGGTCTGTCACTAAACCATTAGACCACTATCTTAACAGGGGAGCCACCTACGGGTTGACTGTCCTTCATCTAGTAGCCACTATGCATGGTAAATTCTATCCCAGCATCCCCTTTACTGGGTTGGTTCTACCCTAAATTCTGGCCTTTTGATTTTAACCAATTGGCTCTTTTAAAAATCTACTCCTAAAATCACTAATAATAAAAGTTCAAACCAAAACAATTCTGAGGTTTTCCCTCATTGCCAGCAAATTGGTAAAGAGAATATAAGATGGGAATGGAAGGGATCATGGAAGATCAGGCATGACAATATAGTTAGTGGAACTGTGGAATGGTCCAACCATTGTGGAAAGCAATATAGGAAAGATGATAAGAAAATCACTAAAATTTCTACATCCTTTGACCCAGAAATCTCATTGGTAGGAAGATGTCTCAAGGCGGTCAGAGAGAAAAAGAAAGGTCCCAGTTTACCAAATATTTATAGCAACACTTCTATAGTAGCAAAGAACAGGAAACAAATGTCCATTGATTAATGACTAAACAAATTCTTGTACATGAATATGATGAAATATTACTCCTCTGAAAGAAATAATGAATATGAAGGACACAAATAAATATATTAAACTTGAATGAATTTTAAAAATTGAAGTCAGCAGAACAAGGAAAATTGTGTGTGTGTGTGTGTGTGTGTGTGTGTGTGTGTGTTAAACTTCTTGTTCAATCATATCTGGCTCTTCATGATCCCTGGGGTTTTCTTAGCAAAGATACTGGAGTGGTTTACCATGTCCTTCTCTAGCTCATATTACAGATGGGGAAACTAAGGCAAACAGGATTAAGTGACTTATCTGGGTCACACAGCTAGTAAGTGTCTGAAGCTGGATTTAAACTCAGAAGACGAGTCTTCCTGACACTCTATCTACTGAGCCACCTAGCTGCCCCTACATAATGACTGCTACAAAGTAAATGGATAGGATTAACTGCTATAGAATTGTAATGACCAAGCTTGGCTCCAAAGAATAGACACAAGAATTCTCCCCTTTTTTGCAGCAGTAGGGATATATGCATATTGAACATTGAATACAAGTTTAGATTTAGTTGAAATGTTAGTTAGTTTAGCTAAACTTTTTTTTCTTTCTTTTTTTATTTTGTTGTAAGGATTGGCCCTTTAGCAGGTTGGGTGGGAGGACAGGATGTGATATATTAGAAAATGACAATGGTGGAAAAAACAAAAAATAGCAAACATTTCATTTTAATAAACACCAAGCCTCATCCAATCAGGAAGCCTTTCGTTTTCTAATGGGTTCTTGCACTCCTCTGAAATATCCTGTCCTTCGCCACATCACACCCTAGCCCCAACCACATTGTGTCTGCATCCTTGACCATGTCAGAGCCTTTTCCTCCCCTTTTCCAGCGAGGAAAGACAGCCTTAAGCCAGCAGCTTGTCCAGGGATATTAATACTATGGCCCTGGAGGCTACCATGTGGCCTTGGGTAGGGTTGCCAAGAGTAAGGGTATCTTATCCACCTCTGACATTCTACGTTCTCAGTCCCCATCTAGGTCTTACATCCTATAACTCTAAGACTCTAGAATCCTCCCAGAATCCTCCCTTCTCTGAATGGCCCATTTTCCCCTCAAACTTCCCTGACTCATCCCTGGCTCCCACTCTCCTCTCCACTCTGACAGTTCTGCTTTCCGCTCCCCAGGTGGGGACCTTCTGGCTTCTGCCTCCACACCTTGCCATTTTCCATCTTCCCTTCACTCATAATGATGATGATGATGATGGTGGTGGTGGTGATGATGATGATGGTGGTGATGATGATGATGATGATGGTGATGATGATGATGGTGGTGGTGATGATGATGATGATGGTGGTGATGATGATGATGATGATGGTGGTGATGGTGATGATGACAATGATCATGGTGATGGTGATAACATATCTAAGGAGGCAGAAAGGTTTGTAAGGTTTGCAAAGCACATTGCAAATATTTTCTCTTTTTTTCTCATAGCAACCCTGGTAGGTAGCTGCTAATGTCATCTCCATTTTACAGATGAAGAAACTGAGACAAGCAGAGGTAAAGGGACTTGCCCAGAGTCCCACAGCTAGTAAGTATCTGAGGCCATTTTGAATTCTGGTCTTCCTCATTCCAGGTCTAAATGCACTGTGCCACTTATATTTTGCTATAGCTGTTACTATTACTCTGATCTGATTGTTAGAATTTATTGCAGGTAGATCCATATTATGATGCCCAATTTACAGATGAAAAAATAGAGGCTCAAAGAACTTAAATGACTTAATCCCCATTCTACTGGGGGAATCCATCATAGACACAGCTTTGGGGACAAAGGCAAGAGAATTTAAGAAAGAGGAGAACATTTACAGTTGGGGTGGATCCAATAGAGC
This sequence comes from Trichosurus vulpecula, assembly GCF_011100635.1. Classification (NCBI taxonomy): domain Eukaryota; kingdom Metazoa; phylum Chordata; class Mammalia; order Diprotodontia; family Phalangeridae; genus Trichosurus; species Trichosurus vulpecula. The sequence goes on along the minus strand of NC_050581.1, from coordinate 141,148,092 downwards.
TTCATGGAGGAAGCATCCTTGAAGCATAGACCTGCCCTCTGACAGCACCTCCCATTTATATGCTCCATATCTTGTAGGAAGGTAGCCCTGGCTCCTGCCTAAGCAGGGTGGGGGCAGGGCTGCTCTGAGTGGGTATGCTGTTCATAGGAGGCTCCTACTTGGAGCAATGTAGAAGAGAAGTCTGGAGCCTATATGACTTCAAAGGGATAATAATTGTGAGAGGTGACAGTGAAGAGGGAATACACTTCAGGTCTGACAACAGCTGGATCCAGGGTCCAGAAGAAGGATAACTCCACCTGGTAATCCAGTCTGGCTGGAACATTAGAGTGAATAAAAGAGAAGTAATTAATATGAGACAAAGCTAGGAAGGTAGGTTGGAGCCAGACTGTGCAGGGCACAAATGCCAGACTGAAGTTGAATTTTATTGTGTGGGTAATAGGGAACCACTGAAGACTTTAGGATAGGGAAATGGTTAGACATTGCAGCATGATATATGGTAAACAAACCTTCCTAATAATGAGAGCCCTACAAAAATGGGATGGCCTGCCTTGGCTGGTAATGAGTTCCCTGTCACTGTAGGTTTTCAGGAGGAAGCTGCATGGACACTAGTCCCCTTTCAGAGGAGATTCCTGTTCAGTTATGGTTTGGACTAGATGACTTCTGAGATTCTTAGACATGCCCAAGGTCCCACAGCTAATAACCAAGTATCTTTTGATTCCCAATCCAGTCATTTTGGTCATTCTCTACTCTAGATATCCACGTTTTTGGACTTCCACACCTACTTCAAGGTCTCCTCCCACAGGACAAATATTTCTCTTTACAAGGGGGCCCCTGACAGCTCTGTGGTCTCACTGCTGACCTCCCCGCCTCTCCACACCCAGGTTCCCTCCCCCGAAGAGGCCCCCAGCTTTTTGATGGCAGCTTTAGATATCACACGGCTCAGGTGGTCCCTGGGTGTGAACCAGAGGCTGCTTCCGCCCATCTTCACCCCGAGAGTCACTATTCCTTCTCAAGTTTCCCAAATAAAACCAGAATGGTTTTCTTTGGCAGCAAGAACACTTTTTAAAAGGGCCTAATACCTCTTTATTCATAAGTTTGCAAAGTCCAGGGCCTCCATTTTTTAAAAGAGCGAGAAAATAAATGCCCAGAAAATCCCTCCTTTGAAATATCTAGCCAGAGCGTATTGTGGGCATGGAAGGAAGGGGACTGGGAGGGCCCCTGTGCACATGGAACTTTGAACCTTTCTCTTTTAGAGGCTCTGGTGAATCCCAGGTCAGAGGCAGGAGAGAAAATCTTTAAAAGATGATCATCTCTGGAAAGCATAACTTTGAAACAACTCCCAGGCCGGAGATATGGGGCAATATGTGGTTTCTGGGCCCATTTTATCCCACATGTGCTCTCTCTTTTCTGTCAATTCACTTGGGCTGATCATTCCAGGAGCTTCATAAAATCATACAACTAGAAGAAACTCTAGAGACCATATAGTCCAATCACCATCTCAATTTACAGATGAGGAAACTGAGGCCCAGTATTACTTAGTATTTCCATGTCAGTGTATATTTTGTCTCTCCTCAATAGAAAATAATCTTCTCGAGGGCAGGGGGCAACCTGTGCTGGCAAACCTTGAGCTCAAATCATGCCTTAGACACTTCCTAGCTGTGTGATTTCAATTTCCCCATCTGCAAAAACTAAGAATGATAATAATAGCAGCACCTCCTCTGCCCTCAGGGCTGTTGTGAGGATAAAATGACATCGATCAATGAACCTCCTACTGTGTGCCAGGCGCTGTGCTAAGCATTGGACATAATATCTGGGAGGAACTTTGCCAACTTTAAATCACTATGTATTCAGATAGCTACATATTTTTTTTTTACATTTTGGATACATTATTCTTTTTTTGTCCTCTATCCTATGCGCCTAGCGCAATGCCTTGCACATAGTAGGTATTTAATAAATGTTGGTTAAATTGAATCACGTATTCACTGAAAAGCAAGTACCTTAGGTTAACAGTTGTGGAACTTAGAGATTCTCTCCTCCATGATAGTGAGCTTTAAGGTTATGTCAGCTACTTCCCTTATATTGTTATTCATGTTTTTTACAGTGAAGTAACCTTTCTCCAGGAAGCAGGGTGGTACAGTGGGTAGAGCACCTGAGTAGGAGTCAGAAAGACCTGAATTCAAATACGGCCTCAGTCACTTACCAGTTGTGTGACCCCGGGCAAGTCATTTAACCCTTATTGCCTCAGTTTCCCTATCTGTAAAATAGGCTGGAGAAAGAAATAGCAAACCACTCCAATACCTTTACCAAGAAAACCCCAAATGGGGTCACGAAGAGTCGGACATGACTGAAAACAACTCAATAACAACAAACCCTCTCCCTACCTGGATCCTAATCTCTCAGAGGTGACGGATTGAGTCCAAGACCTCTTTCTATTCCCCACCCTGTTCACAGTCAGCAACATGGCATACTGGAAAAGATGAGTAAATTGAATCAAAAGATGTGGGGGTTAAATCCTAGCTCTCACTTCGAACCTTGTTTCTCCCTGGGCCTTAATTTTTTGATCTGTAGAATGGGTACCTCACTGGGTAAGAATAATAGGATATACTGGATGTGAACATGCCCTACAATCATAAAGAGCTTTCCAGGAGTGGGGAACCTGCGGCCTCACGGTCACATGTGGCTCTCTAGGTCCTAAAGTGCAGGCGGCCCTTTGACTGAATCTAAACTTCACAGAATGGTCCTCTCCAGAGCCTGAAAATTCTGTGGAGGTGTCCCCTGAGTTCTCAAAGACTATGCCAGTGGGGTACAAGCTCTGGTAGGTCCTACCAGGCTGGGAAGATTTCAGTGACCCTCAAAAGAGCCTTTGTACCCTGATGCTAAGAGGATTGTTGAGATAATTATTTGGGGTACCATCTCAGGGCAAATCCTTTGGTCCCATCCTGCTCCTACTAAGGTCTAAACTACTAGAAATTACACAGATGTGCCAAGAACCTATCTATTCTAAGCTCTGAGTCCTTTTGCGCATGCGTGGATGGGATGGGACCTGTATGGGCCCCATCTATCCCAGCCTTTCCTTTTTAATGCCTCAGTCTGGCAAAATGAATAATTATAAAGATGAGAATCTCTCAGCTCCCATCCAGTCGAGACTTTAATCTTTCTCAACTTCATGTGACTCAAAAGCAAGGGTTTCTTATTGCTTCTCTTGGACCAGCTTGAGGGCCAATTTTTACATTTTCAGTGTGGGCGTTTACACCTCAATAGTCATCAAATGCTACAAATCAGGGCTTGATTTATTGTTCTGTTAATTGTCTAGACTTAGAAAAAGGAATGGAGAAAATGTTAATAATGCAGATTAAATAGAAATGGACATTTTCCCCCAGAGTGAGTTAGTTGTTAAACATTTACTAGCATATTGCTGCCCAAAAAGATTACTCATTCCCATGCAGGTTAATAATTTTTTAATTGATTGATCCTTAATTGAACAAATAATTGGTAATAATTATTAGAGTGAAAATTAATAGTGAGTGTATATCAAGCCACCATTACTATTGAGGTCCCTTTTCCAATTCAGTCAGTCAATAAGCATTTATTAAGTGCCTACTATGTGCTAGGCATTGTGCTAAGTGCTGGGGATACAAAAAAAAAAAGCAAATAAATTTCCCTGACATCTAGCAGTTCACAATTTAACATATATACAGACTTCTATGCCTGGTATATACAGCAGGCACACCTAAAGATCCTATTGGCAGGACCGTTCTCTGTCTTTGACTTTGTTTATCATATTTGCCTACCACCTTCTGGCTGGATCTGGAGCAAGCACCACTTACCGAGTGCATGGACACTTCACTATACTAGCTGCCATCTAGATGAAGCCCTAGAGGATGGATACCTCCCTCTCAGGCTGGTCAACAGAGGTTCTGGTGTGAAGGATTATTGTATCTATTGTCCCAAGGCCATCTTGGGACATGGGGTCATGGGGTTAGATGAGGTGCATCACCAGGCTGTACTCAGAGTAATGGATTCCTTGGCCATAACCATTCTTGAAAACTGTCTAATAAAGAAAAACTCAGGGTCAGCTGCTCTCCACAACTCAACCTTTGATTTACCAAGGCTAGCTCTCCCACCCTCTTCCATCCATAACTGGCTCTCTTCTGTGCTCCGAGGGTCGTATCCTAAAAGCTTCTTTTAGTCTTGTGTGATTCCCTCTCTATATCTGTGTCAGGCTGTCTGCTTCTTCAACTACTCCTCAAACTCTGTTGAAAAATTTTCAAACTGCTGAATAGGGTGTCTCCCTATAAGCAAGTCACGGCTAAATGCCATAACCATTGGGAACAGGATCAGAATGAGAAATGCCCTCCTCCTCCACAAAGTGTTCCCAAGCCTTGGCTCCTTTAGATTCCTAAACTGGTTCTCGTGTGATCATATACCCATCTTCTGTTGCTCAGTAGGCTTGGCTCTTCTTTTTATTTTTTAATGTTTATTTACTTAACATTCTTTTTAAAAAATTCTGAATTCCAAATTCTCTCCCTCCTTCCAGCTTCTCTCCTATCCACTGAGAAGGCAAATGATTGCCCTTTACCTTTATTTTCATATCACATCAGGGGATCAGGGCATAAATTGTGTTTTTATATTTAATTTAATATCTCCTTAACATCTTGTAATTATATTCTGGACTTTGGGGGGTGGGGAGGAGGGGGTTGGAAGGAATTGGACAGAGATCAACTCTCCTACATGATGCATGCCTTCTAACTTTCAGCAGAGAGTTCATAGACTATAGATGCGGGATGAGACATGTATTGTCAGGCACAGCTAGTGGTTGGACACTACCTCTCTGGGTCTGTTTCCTCATTTGTAAAATGATAGAGTTGAACTCATTCATGGGTTCTTAACCAAGGTTTTTAATCTGGCTAGATTTCAGGTGGTCTGTGAACTTGGATGGGGAAAAAAATAGATCTTTATTTTTACTAATCTTCGGTTTCCACTGTTATCTTCTGTATCTTATTTTAGGCATTTAAAAACATTCTTCGGAGAAGGAGTCTATAGGCGTCCCCAGACCGCCCAAGGAGGCCGTGACACAAAAAAGGTTAAGAATTCCCGGACTAGACAGTCACTAAGATTCTTTCCGGTTCTTGATCCAAGTCTCAACTTTGACATTTCATGTTTCCGTGACCTCGGACAAACCCCTGTACCTCAGTTTACTCATCTGTAAAATGGAGCTCACAATATCTCACCTCCCAAAGGCTGTTATTATGAAAACAAAGCAGTTACAGAGTTGTGAGTTATTTTTCTTCTTTACTTGGAAAATTCTGGGGGATGGGGAGAGCACCCCATTGCTGTGAGCTATATCTTCCAGCCTCCCCAGAAAGCACTGCTGCTTGGAATTAGCTGAATCTCTTCATAACAGATTACCATCAATAGTTTTAGAGAGGCCATTATCGTTTACAATGGTCTGCCAAAGGACATTAGGTTTAGTGTTTCCATCCGCCTCCTTATTAAGCACATGTCAGACTCAAAGTAGCGACGGGTAATTGTGACAATTAAGGGCACCATTATTGTTTCCTTTGCCTCAATTGGGAGCCCAAATTACTCGCTTAAATGCAACCACCAGTGGCTCCCCACACGCTTCTACAGAGGAGACTTTTTAGGGAGAAAAAAGAACCCAGGCCTGAGCTGCTCCGATGAGCCAACCCCCTGCCTCCAGGTCTCTCTGGCTCTTAATGAGCTATCCTGTCTCCAGGAGCTTGGGGGCCAGTGCCAGGGCTGGAGTAAGGTGAGGTAACGTGTGAGCCAAGAAATCAGAGGGAGCTGGGGAGAAGATGGAGGTGATGGAGATGGGGTCCTGGGGAGGAAGTAGGGATAGGGATGGGGAGGGAGGTCAAAAGAATGACCTGTGTCCCTAAGATTGGCAGCCTACAAATGCTGGACTGGAGAGGAGGGGTGGGGGAGGGGAGCTGTGGCCTCGCTCAGGCCAAGAGGCCCTGGCAGCTGGGATTGAGGCCCAGGGAAGCAGCTGTTTAACATTAGACCGTTTTCTTCTTCTCTCTGAGCTATAGTTTTCAAGCAAAAGGTTAGAGCCAGTGATTAGCAGCAGGAAGTTTCTTCTTTGAAATTAGACTGCAGCTCAGGACTTTGCTTCTCCCCCATCCTTCTAGAGCTGAAATGAGCATTGGCTAAAGGATGGTAATGTGTAAGGGAAGGGAAGACAGGGGTGCTCAGAATTAGGAGGGGAGGGAGGGAGCAATGGGGAGAGGGGGAAAGGGGAAAGAGGAGGAGGAGGACGAAGAAGAAGGAGGAGGAGGAGGAAGAAGAAGGAGGAGGAAGAAGAAGGAGGAGGAAGAGGAGGAGGAGGAGGAGAAGGAAGAGGAGAAAGAAGAAGAAGAAGAAGAAGAAGAAGAAGAAGAAGAAGAAGAAGAAGAAGAAGAAGAAGAAGAAGAATGAGGAGAAAGAAGAAGGAGGAGGAGGAGGAAGAAGAAGGAGAAGAAGAAGGAGGAGGAGGAGAAAGAAGAAGGAGAAGAAGAAGAAGAAGAAGAAGAAGAAGAAGAAGAATAAGAAGAAGAAGAAGAAGAAGAAAGAGGAGAACAAGAGAAGAAGATGAAGACAAAGATGAAGGAAGGAGAGAGGAGAGAGAGAAGGGAAGCAGGGAGGAAGGACAGGGAGAGAGTGGGAGGGAGAGAGGAGAAGGAAGGGGAGGGAAGGGGAGGGAAGGGGAGGGGAGAGGAAGGAAGGAAGGAAGGAAGGAAGGAAGGAAGGAAGGAAGGAAGGAAGGAAGGAAGGAAGGAAGGAAGGAAGGAAGGAGAAAAAAAGAGGAGAATGAAATAATAATGATTTAGTGAAAAGAAGGAGGATTTCAAGTAAAAGGACCCAGGTTCAAATTCTTCCTCTGCCTTTACTACTATGAAACCTTCAGCAAATCACTTAACATTGATGGGCCTTGGTTTGGAGGCACTGGAATTTCCTGACCTATGAGCTCTCTTCTAGTTCTAACCCTGTGATTCTATGAACATTTGCACTGGAAGATACTTTAAAAGTCCTTGGGTCCTAGTGCCTCATTCTGTGGATGTGGAAATCTAGCTGTGGCTTATTTAAGGCCGCCCAGCTGGTAATGGACAGACCCTGAGCCTAGCTCTAATCTCCTGCCTCTAGTCCAGTGCTCCACCCACCATGTGGAGTCAAAGGAGTCAGAAGAGGGACAAAGATCTAGTGAGAAGTACTATACAGTGAAGTTGGCCTCTGTTTTTCCTCCATTTCCAGACCCCACCCCCGCCCCTCTCATTTTCTGTGTCCTTGGTGGGTCGCACAGCTCCCCAACAAAGTACTTCACTTGACCCAGGCTGCTTTTCTGCTCCCAACTTTTCTGCTCATTCCTTCCATTTTCCTTATCCCATCTCCTCAGGGTCTTATAAGGGGAACTGACTAATCGCCACCAAATGAATACAAGCCCAAATAGTAAAAGCTAATAATAGGTTAGTGTGCAATTGTTCCTTTATAAATGTGCCTTTTGAGGAAGGTTTCAATGCTTTAATTCAAACAGGTGCATAGCTGGGGATTTCAGAGAAACATCAGAGAATGTTATTTTGTTGTTCAGTAGTTTTTGACTCTTCATGACCCCACCTGGGGTTTTCTTGGCAAAGGTACTGAAGTGGTTTGCCATTTCCTTCTCCAGCTCGTTTTACAGATGAGGAAACTGAGGCAAAGATGGTTCTGTGACTTGCCCAGAGTCACACATCTGGTAAGTATTTGAACTCACAAAAATGGGTCTTCCTGACCCCAGGGCTTGCACTTTATCCACTGAGCTGCCTAGCTGCCCCAGAAAATGTTCTACTGAAGTCAATACTTGTCATGGAATGTCAGATCTCATCTCCTTTTTATAGAGAAGGAAACTAGGGTATAGAGATGCAAAATAGCTTGTTCACACAAAGAGGGAGTAGCAGTATCATGAGGACAACCTGGGTTTCCTGGACCAGATTGGATAAAATGGGAAATTGAAGCCCCTTGGCAGGCCACTGCAGGAAATGTCTTAGACTAGTGCAATCTCTCAGGGGGCTCTCAGAGTGTATGACATGATCACAGGCAAAGTAAATGACTGCTCATGCCTAGGAAAGACTTAAGATAAAAGCACTATTAATTAAGATGGTTAGCAGCAAGAGAGAGGTAGATTATCCATGACTATCACTGTCCCACTCAACCAAACAGTTGCCAGTGAAACCATCCTGGACTGAGATACAGAGACCTAAATTCAAATCCCATCTTTGCTAATTGTGGGACCTCAGGCAAATCACTTCTAGTCCCTGAGTCTTTCTTTCCTTCTCAATAAACAGGGGCTAGAACTAGATGCTTTCTAAGGTGTGTCGACATTCTCTGTTCCAAGGATCCTTCTGGCTCCGACATTCTCTGATTTTATATCCTGTAATACATTTTTCCTGATTTCTATCCCCTCTCTCATAGTGCCTTATGGCAGTAACACATCTGCTTAGCCTACTAGGAGAGCAGTGATCCATACATCTCAAGGGTTCAACAGGGTCCCAGCAGTACACCTAGGAAGAGGATGTGGTAGGGGAATGTGACAAAGCTCTTTTATTTTCTTTGGGTGGAAATTGTTTGCATTTCTACTATATTCATTTCTACTGTATCCACCAGTTATTGGGATATTATAAAACATCAAGATAGATTTCTAAGGACCCAAAAGGACTTTGAGATCATCTGGAGAACTCCCTCTCCATTGGACCCATACCATTTGAATAACTGGGTAATAGCAAATAATAGTCTAGGGATAGAGCACTGGACCTTCAGTTGAGAAGACTTATCTCTGTGAGTTCAAATCTGGCCTCAGACACTTCCTGGCTGCATGACCCTGGGCAAGTCATTTAACCCCATTTGCCTCAGTTTCCTCATCTCTAAAATGAGCTGGAGAAGGAAATGGCAAACCACTCCAGTATATCTGCTGAGAAAACCCCAAATGGGGTCATGAAGAGTCAGACAGGACTGAAAACAACTGGACAAAGTCCAGGGCTCTATACCCCCAAAAATGGCTTGAGTCCCATGTTGCTCCTCCAGCTTCAAGGGCCCTATGCATGATCTTCTCCTTAACAGAATGATGGAAATGCCCCCTCTGTCTATAAAAGGCTAGATACTAACAGACTGGAGCGTGCTGTTTTTCACTTTCATTCTTTTTCTTTTATTTAAGTCTTTTTGTACAAAATTATTAATGTGGAAATGTTTTACATGATTGCATATGTATAACCTATATCTGATTGCTTGCCATCTCAGGAAGGCGGTGGGTATAAGAGTGAGAGGGAGGAATAGAATCTGGAACTCAAAATTTTTTTTAAAATGTTAAAAAAATTTAACATGTAATTGGGAGGAAAATTATGTGTGTATAATTATATTTATATATATATATACACACATATACATATAGATAGACATCTATATATTAGATATATATCTATTTATCGATATATACATATATAGGCCTATATATGTATGTGTACATAGATTGATAGACAGTAGATAGATAGATAGATAGATAGATAGACAGATAGGTAGATTCTAGAATGTAAAACCTGGGGATGCTAATGGGGCTGGCTAGAGAAGAAATATTCTCCTCTAGTTGTAAGACAAGGACAGCACTACCTAGGAACTGCTCTTTCTCCTATTCAGGAGACTAGCATTCAGGTAATCTCACTTCTTGGTGGTGTGGTTCCCCCTTCTACAACTGCCATGTCTTGGGCTGGGAAGTTACTTCACTCCCTCTCCAAGGCTGAGTCCAGCACTTGCTCTCAGCCCATGAGGGTGAGTACTCCAGGAGTAAGGATTCCTTCCTTCTTTTCCTCTCCCCAAACCTCCCATATGGTCAATAAATATTTATTAAATGCCTACTATGTATCAGGCACTGTGCTAAGCACTAAGGGGATAAAGAAAAGTAAAATACAGTCTTTGTCCTTAAGAAGCCCGTGATCTAATGATCCCAATGTCTCAGGGAAATCCATATGGAAAATAATGGAACCACATCTCCATTTGGATAAGAAGTGGTTTTCCTAGCAACCCAATGACAAGACTAAACTGAAGCTTGCAGCTTCAGATTTGGACAGTATGGAGTGGAAAAATCTCTGTAGTCATCAGTTTGGATCCTGGTTGTGAGACTTTGCTGTTTTGGTGACCTTGGATGAGTCTTTGATGTTTGGACTTCCATTGTCTGTCTGCAAAACAGAACAGGTTGGACTGGATTATCTCTAAAGTCTCTTCTGGATCTAAATCTCATAATCCCACATGTTCAATCCTAGAAGGCATGAATTCAGTCTTTTTGGACACTACAAATGGCTGTGTCTGTCCACCAGTCATTCAACAAGCTTTATAGAGGAACCCACTTCCAACACAGTCCTGTGGTAGGTAGGCATTATGCATAAACATATCAACAGCCGTAAGACAATGCGCTGAGGCTTAGAAGGTACTCTACAGGCATCATCACATCTGATTTTTAGGGTTAAAGTTAAAAGGGATTTTTGAGATCAACTCCTTAATGTATAGATGAGGAAACTGGAACCCAGAAAGGAGAAGTATGTTGCTCATTCTCGGGCAGTGAGAACAAATTTAGGATCAGAATCCAGGTCCTTGGACTCCAAATCTCGCCATGGTGCCTCAGAGACAACCAAGTAAAAGACTTCCCCACTTTCTACTTCCATTCTCAGTATAAATTTCCACATCCATGAGAATTTCAAACTTGATATTCCTGTTAGATGTCTCCACCATTTGTAAAGGGGAAGTGGACAGGGCATTGAGCTTTAAAATAATGGCTTTGGAGTCATGAGGCTTGTGTTCTAATCTTGGATGTACCACAAGTTAGTTGTATGCTCTTGGGTAAGTTACTTCCTCTCTGGGTCTCAGTTTCCCTGTCTGTAAAATGACGAGTTTGTGCTATACGAAATGGAAGGTCGCTCCCAACTAGAATCATCTAGAATTTTGTGCTATGTTTCAGCTATACCCCCTTTGCCCTTTTATTTCCCAAAGAGAATTTGCCAGGAACTCAGTGTCACCCCTCTCCCTCAGAATTCTCTGGCTTTTGTTGTTTTAAGCTGGGCCTGTAATGTTATTTAAATGCGGCTTTCTGAATTTAATTGGATGGGCCCCTAATGAGAAAAGTGATGTTTATGTGAGCATGGCACTCAATTTCCAAGGGAAATTCATTTAAACAAATGTGCAAAGTTTATAATGATTCTAATTTAATCTGAGTCCTTGCCACCAAAGGTAGATTTAATCACTTTTAAGGCCCCCTAGGGAATTTTTCCCCCCAGGAGGCATTCATTACGGAAAGAGCATGAAATCACTACATTCTGCCATGGCTGAATTTTACAGCATTTACCTTCAGTGACTGGGGGGTGGTGGAAGGAGGAATAAACTGGAAATTTAGCTGAGAGCAGATACCGAGGAAGGAGCCAAGCAATCACAATCCAGTCCTGTTCTATCAGAGTGGAGCTGCGTTCAAAAAACAGGACAAATGCAGAGAATAATCACAGTATAAAGAGTAGGAAGATTTCCTCAGAGGCCATCTAGCACAATTTGGACCTGAGCAAGGCATTCTTCTCTAAGTCATTCCCGAAAAGCAGTCAACCAGATCTTGCTGGAGGATCTCAACTGAGTGGGAACCCGCTACCTCCTGGAGCCAGCCATGCAACTTTTAGGTAGCTCTAATTCAGCTAGGTGGCGCTACAGCGGATGGACCGCTGGGCCTGGAATCAGGAAGACTCATCTTCCTGGGTTCAAATCTGGACTCAAGATACTTACTGCCTGTGTGACCCTGGGCAGGTCACCTCACCCTGGTTGCCTCAGTTTCCTCATCTGTAAAATGTGCCAGAGAAGGAAATGGCAAAACCACTCCAGTATCTTTGCTGAGAAAACCCCAAAATGGGGTCACATAGAGTCAGATACGACTGAACTACAAAATACATCCGGGGATAATCCAACTTTTTAGCTATAACAGCTCACATTTATAGAGCACTGTAGAGTTAAAAAAAACTTTCCCATGCATAATTACATTTGATCCTCATAAAAAACTTTTAAAGTAGTCATTGTAATAGTTGTCCTCATTCAACAGGTGAGGACACTGAAGTCAGAGAGGGAGCGTGACTTATCTGAAGTCACACAGCAAGTAAACAGTAGAACTAGAATTGAAAACCAGATCTCTTGACTTTTTCTTGAGTTCTTTCTACTCTACCACTTGGGGGGGCAGGGGCAGGGTCTAGTAATGGCTGTTTTGCAGTGCTTTCTGTTTAAGTATTCAAGATATGCTTGGGATGGCAAGGCGTGCTAAGAGATGTTTAACAAGTAGCTTTTAAAGGAGGGGGAAATGAACTCAAGACAAACTTTCAAATTTAATCTGTTATTAATTTTTTTTCTTCATCACTTTCTTAAGTCTAGACAATCCACAAACCAAGCCCTGATTTGTAGCATTTGCTGATTCTCAGGGAGCAAATGCTCACACTGAAAATTTAACAATTTACATTCTCCAGTTATTTTGTGGTAGTTCCTGCATACCCCCTGCATAGTAATAAGCCCCATCCCAGTTCAAGCGAGCAAAAGCTCTCTCTGCCTGTGTGTTATGGATGGTATTCTATCAGAAATTATTCCATTAATTTCTCATCACACTGAGGAGGGCTTTGTCTTGGGCCACTCTAAAAGCCAAAAGTGTATCAGTCAAGAAGAGGGGTTTGTTGAATTCTACATACAACATAATCAGCTATGTCCTTGAAGAAACTTCTTATCTCAAGATCCCAGTGTGAGATGGTAGTTCTATGATGCGAGCACCAACATCCTCACAAGGCTAACGATTCCATTGCTGCTGTTGATTCATTTTCAGTCGTGTCCGACTCTTTGCGACCCCATTTGGAGTCTTCTTGTCAATGACACCAGAGTGGTTTGCCATTTCCTTCTCCATTGATTCCAGTGGTAAAATTTAAATTTCTCAGCAATGACTGTTAAGGTATGAAGTTTGCTTCAATGGCATATAAGATCAGAGTTTATTTTAATCATAAATGAAGCAGGGGTAGTAAAAGACCATTTATGACAGACTTCAGGGAATCATAATATCTTGCTTTCTTCAAAAGAAAATCTCAGTCTCTCTTTGTAAGAATCCCAGGAATTGAACTGACTGAAAAAAAAAACTCCTCAATGCATCCCAAAGAAGGAACTTTAAGCATAGAGTATATCAACGTTCCATGGTAGGACAGTAATTGTTAAATGAGGTTCTCTGCTTATAATCAGATATCCTTCCTTTCAGAAGATAACCTTCCTTTTGCCCCCTAAAATCTGGAAAGCAGTAAAATAAGCAAGCATCCAACAAGCCCTTAATTTTCACTTCCAGAGTCAAGATATAACTGGATAAATTCCACTCTACAACGAGGACAAAGCACTGAGAGAAGGTGCTCTCTTTAGCTCTCTTCCAGACTTCAAAGGGTCGGAGCCCAGGACTTCAGAGTGAAAGGCAAGTTAGAAACATGAAGTCAGGGACTCAGTCTACCTCATCAAAAGTCTCACTCCAAGGGCTCCCCAATCATTGATGAGTTTCCCTTTGCCTAGAGTTCTTAGCAACAAATCCTTCCAGAAGAGGCTACTGAGTTAGGCTAATAAACTCAATAAGCCCAAACAACTAAAATCAAACAGCTAGAAGTCTTGTCAGCCCTTCAGAGACGGTGGCGCCCATCTAGATTTGACTTGGTTTCTACTTCCTACTTTGAAGAGAAATGTTTGGATAATCCCCCCATGCCATGTTCTCTCTATCTAAGCATAAATATTGATAAAGCTTCTCGGTTAAGTCAAGGAGCATTAAAGAGAACCAGGCAGTGGGGAGGAAACACGTGAGAGCAATCTGAAATAGGTGACAAACTGCAGACGTAGCAGTCGGCTCAGACACTTGTTCCAAGCACATAAACACTTGCTGTTTCAAGATCGGAGAGAAGGGTAATAGCTGAAAAGAGGCAGAAAGGGGAGGGCCAGCAGGGCTCTGTCATTTATCAACTCCTAATTAACTGTTAATTTGCCAGGCCTTGGGTTCAAGCACAGTCCTAATTTATCACAGGCGCAATAGCAAGTCAAAAACCAGAACCTGGGTCCACGTCCCCTCCCATGGTGTTCACCAGGGCCTTTCAAGGACAATCAAATGTACCAGAGCACACGCACCACGAGGACCTGGGGATGCTAGGAAACACCAGGCCGTAGCCTAAATATTGCCCTCAGTGTTACACTGCCGACCGCCATGACTGGCTTCCATTTCCAGCCCAGAGAGCTATGAAGGTATGTGCAGCTAGATGGTGGAGTGATTAGAGGGCTGGACCTGGAGTCAGGGAGATGTGAATACAAATTCTACCTTAGATACTTACTAACTTTGTGACCCTGGGCAAATCAGTGTCCTTACCCGCAACACAAAACTGGTAACAGCATCTACCAACAGGATCATGGCAAAGATAAAATGAGATGATATTTTAAAGCACTTTGCAAACCTTAAAGTGTTGTGTACATTCTAGCTATTATTGCTAATTATAAGTATTTTAATACTGTAATCTAATTATACTACTATATGTACATTCTAGCTATTATTGCTAATTATAAGTATTTTAATACTGTAATCTATACTATTATATGTACATTCTAGCTATTATTGCTAATTATAAGTATTTTAATACTGTAATCTAATTATACTAGTATATGTACTATATGCTATTACACTATACTGTTAATATGCCATCTTATAATGATGATATTAATTATAATTAATATATTATTAACATAGTCAACATACTATACAGTACAATATCATACAATATTATATTTTGTGGTGTGTCATATTATAATATAATTATATATTGTCTTTATATTTATGCTACATAATTTATATTATAATTTTACATATGCTATATTCTATAATCATAGGGTAGATTTCTTTCTATATTATAACATATGATATATAGCATATATTATATATTATTGAATTATAATTACTACATGAAATATATACTGTAATTAATATATAAAATAATCGTATAATAATAACATTATTATATAATATACTATAACATAATTGCCATAGTAATTATATTATGTATTATAAAATATAATGTTATATAATTATAACATATACTGTTATAATTATAATATGATATTATAATATATTATGGTTATAATATATCCTATTATAATTATATTATGATTATAATATATACTATTATAATTAAATCTATTATAATCGACTGCATAACATGATATGGTTTTGTGTATTTTTATATACTAATATGATATTATTAATAATACTACTCAAAGCCCAAGAGTCAGAGGATGTGGGTTTGAATCCTAGCTCTGTTAAGTCTCACCTCTCGGTCTCTTCATTTGCAAAGTGAGTGTGTTGGTTTTGGTGATTGCCAAGATTCCTGCCAGCTCTACATCTGATGGCTCCAGTTCCTATGGAAAGAGGACTCTTTCATCCAAAAAACTAGGTTAGACCTGAATGGACTTTGAAGAGCGCATTTTGAAGAGGAAAGTAAAGTAGTCATTTGGGAAAGAACAGTAGCCCATGCCTCTTGTGAAATGAAGTGTTCTGAAGCTTATGGAAGTATTCTTACAAAACCCCCCTGGGTGTGATAAAAGTCCTACAGATGAGGAAACTGAGGCTTGAAGGCAAATGGACTCATCATAGTCATGTAGCTAGGATGCTTCAGAGCTGGCGCGCAAGCCCAGGTCTTCTGGTTCTGAATCCCAGGTTCCGTCCCTGTCCCCACACTGCCCTTCCCTGAGGCACCCACGGGGTTTCAGTTTGCTTATTTTCCTTCTACTTTTCCATGACTTAAAATTCCTTTGGGTATGTTTTCCTCTGAGCCTGTTCTTCATCTTCCACTTGCAAGCTCCCCTTCAAGGCTCCCCAGCCTTGGTTCTCACTGTTCCTGATGAGACAGATGCTGTGCTCTCTCCAGCAGACACTGAGAAGATGATATGATAAGTCAGAGCAGTCCAGCCCTGCCCCTCCTGAACGTCTCTGCTTCTAACACCTGGCTAAACATCTCAGTTTCTTGATACCTCTTTGATCTCGGCACACCTCCTCTAGCCCTGAAATTGTTCTTTATCATCTTGCTTTGTCTTCTTACTAAGTTGCCATAATCCCCCACTTGATAATTTCATTCAATCAACATTTATTAAATGTCTACTGTGCTTGGTGCTTAGAATGCAGAATCCCTGCCTTCATGGACCTTACAATCTACTGGGGAGGTGGGGAGAGGATTAGATACTAGCACAGAGAGTAAAGAGTAAAGGACCTTTTAGTGCAAAACAGGTCTTGGGGGAAGAATATTACTGATGGGAGATGTAGAAAGGCTTCCTGGAGGAGGTGTCATATGAGGTGAATGTTAAAGGATGGATAAAAATTCTTCAGGCAAAAAGGGAAGGGAGGATATTCCAGGCACAGGAAACAAGGAGGCAAGAGAAACAGGGAGCAGTTGTTGAGTAGAGAGCTGTACAGTTGAGCTGGGGCAGAGAGGACATGAAAGCAAGCAATATGAGATAAGGTTAGGCGGGCTACTAGATTCTGGAGGGCCTTGAATGCCAGGCCAAGGAGTCTAACTTTATACAGGATTCAGTAAGGCGCCATGGAAAATTTTTAAGCAGAGTAAGATGATCAGATTTATGCATAAGAAAGTGCTTGTTGAGTGACTGGTTATAAAGATGTTAATGGGGGATAGATGGTATAGATATGGTATGATAATACATGGTATGATGGGAACTATGAATGAATGATGGAAAGGGCTGATAGCTCTACTTGACCAAATATGTCTTCCCTCACTGGTCCATCATGGAATTCCATCATTAGAGAGGCCCATGTTAAAATAAAAGTAAGTTACCTGAGAGGGACAACACATGAAATCATTCTTTGATATGATTCAGAATCGAAAGAGACCTAAGAGTTCAGCTAGTCCAACTCCATTTTACAGATGAAGAAACAACCCCCCTCATTCTCAGATAACTTTGATCTTACTTTACTGAGAAGATGAAGGTCACCTAACACAAACTCCCACATCTCTTCAGAAAGATCTTGGTGCTAGAAATCTGGCTCAAGTCTTGGCTGCAATGCTTACTAGATGTATAAACCCTGCACCCCAAAACAATATATGTAACCCAAGTGCCAAGACTTGAGCCCAAATTTCTTTTTCCTTTCTTTTTTAACCTTAGCATGTATTTTATTGTGCTAAGAATGTTTTATGCTTACATACTTACATTTATTTTTTTTTTCATTTTTAAATATTATTTACATTTTGAGTTCTGAGCTGTCTCCCTCCCTCCCAGCTCTGCACTAGAGAAGGCCAATATCTGACACAAACTCAGACTCAAACTCAAACTCTAGATTCCTTTTTTGGTGACAGAGAAGATCAAATCATACAGCCAGAAGAAGTCAACAAAGTCAAAGAGCCTACATCAAAAGCCTACCAAGAAAGATATGAATTGGACTCAGGCCATGGAAGAGCTCAAAAAGCATTTGGAAAAGCAAGCAAGAGAAGTAGAGGAAAAATTGGGAAGAGAAATGAGAGTGATGCAAGAAAACCATGAAAAACAAGTCAACAACTTGCTAAAGGAGACCCAAAAAATACTGAAGAAAATAACACCTTGAAGAATGGAGTAACCCAAATGGCAAAAAAGCTCCAAAAAGCCAATGAGGAGAAGAATGCCTTGAAAGGCAGAATTAGCCAAATGGAAAAGGAGGTCCAAAAGACCACTGAAGAAAATACCACTTTAAAAATTCTATTGGTGGGGCAGCTAGGTGGCGCAGTCAGTAGAGCACCGGCCCTGGAGTCAGGAGGACCTGAGTTCAATTCCGGCCTCAGACACTTGACACAAGTACTAGCTGTGTGACCTTGGGCAAGTCACTTAACCCCAATTGCCCTGCCAAAAAGCAAAAAAAAAAAAAAAAAAATTCTATTGGAGCAAGTGGAAGCTAGTGACTTTATGAGAAATCAAGATATTATAAAACAGAACCAAAGGAATGAAAACGTGGAAGACAATGTGAAATATATCTCATTGAAAAAACCACTGACCTGGAGAATAGATCCAGGAGAGATAATTTAAAAATTATTGGACTACCTGAAAGCCATGAAAAAAAGAGCCTAGATATCATCTTTCAAGAAATTATCAAGGAAAATTGCCCTGATATTCTAGAACTAGAGGGTAAAATAGAAATTGAAAGAATACATGAATTGCCTCTTGAAAAAGATCCCAAAAAGAAAACTCCTAGGAATATGATAGCCAAATTCCAGAGTTTCCAGATCAAGGAGAAAATACTGCAAGCAGCCAGAAAGAAACAATTTGAATATTGTGGAAACACAATCAGAATAATACAAGATCTAGCAGCTTCTACATTAAGGGATCAAAGGGCTTGGAATATGGTATTCCGAAGGTCAATGGAGCTAGGATTAAAACCAAGAATCACCTACCCAGCAAAACTGAGTATAATGCTCCAAGGCAAAATATAGACTTCCAATAAAATAGAGGACTTTCAAGCTTTCCCAATGAAAAGACCAAAGCTGAACAGAAAATTTGATTTTCACATACAAGAATCAAGAGAAGCATGAAGAGGTAGACAAGACAGAGAATTCATAAGGGACTTACTAAAATTGAACTGTTGTGTTTATATTCCTACATGGAAAGATGATGTGCGTAATTCAAGAGATCTTTCTCAGTATTAGGGGAGTTGAAGGGAATATAGACAGAGGGCACAGGATGAGTTGACTATGAAGGGATGATATCTAAAAAGTGAAATAAATTTAAGGGATGAGAGAGGAATATATTGAGAGAGGGAGAAAGGGAGAGATAGAATGGGGTAAATCATCTCACATAAAAGTGGCAAGAAGGGAAGTTGGAGGGGAAGAGGGGGCAGGTGAAGGGGAATGAGCAAATTTTACTCTCATCAGACTCAACTTGAGGAGGGAATAACATACAAATTCAATTGGGTATCTTATTCCACAGGAAAGTAAGGGGAAGGGGATAAAAAGGGGGGGATGATAGAAGGGAGGGCAGATAGGGGGAGGAGGTAATCAAAAGCAAACACATTTGAAAAGGGACAGGGTCAAGGGAGAAAATTGAATAAAGGGGGACAGGATAGGATGAAAGGAAATATAGTTAGCCTTTCACAACATGAGCATTGTGGAAGTGTTTTGAATAATGATACATGTGTGTTCTATGTTGAATTGCTTGCCTTCCTAGGGAGGGTGGGGAAGAGAAGGGAGGGGAAGGGAAGAGGGGAAAGAATTTGGAACTCAAAGTTTTAAAAGCAGATGCTTAAAAAAATTTAAAAAAACTTTTATTGCGTGCAGCTAGGAAACAAGATATATAGGGAACGGGGCATAGAAATCTATCCTGCCCTATAAGAAAGTAAGGGGATGGGGGAGGGGAATGGGTGAAAAAGGGGAGGGCTGACTGGGGAATGAGGCAGTCAGAATATATGCCATCTTGGAATGGGGGGAGGGTAGAAATGGGGAGAAAATTTGTAACTAAAAATCTTGTGGAAATTAATGTTGAAAACTAAAATATTAAATAAAATATATACAGAAAAGTGAACAAAAGTCTTTGACAATCTCAGCCTAAACTATCATGTATTGATCCAGCCAAACTCTCGTTTCCTCACATACAACACTCCTGCTCCCATCTTCGTGCCTTTTTGATGACCATGTAGAATGCACATTCCCTCCTCATCTTCACCTCATGGGATCCCTCCTTTTCATTTGAGCATCACCTTCTACACAAAGCCTTTCCTCATTCCACCTCAACTGTTAATGCAAGTAGGGATTATTTCATTTATTGTTTGTTATCCTCAGCTAGCATAGTGCATAGAACCTAGTAGGCACTTAATTAATGCATATTGTTTGATCCAATAGCTCTTTTTCCTTTGCAACTTTCTTGAAAGAGTTGTCTATACTCCTTGCTGTCGCTTTTTTTTCTTTTCACTAACTTGTCTCTCTAATCCCTTTCAGTTCCCACCACTTTACTGTCCTGGTTGCCCTTTTCTGGATATAAGCCAACTTTCCAGTGCTCCTCCTAAAAATGTGCTTCCTAGAACCGAACACGGTCCTCCAGATGTGGTCTGTGGTTGATTTTTATTTAATTCTTCCTCCTACTGTCTCTCTCACAGCATGGCCTCGCACAGCGCTCAGTCCACAGAAGATGTTCAGTAAAGACTCACTGGATGAATGACTCTTTCACATTGGGGGTAACCAAGTATACATTAGACATCCAGGGAGACAGAACCATCTCTGGGGTTCCTCCCCTCTTGATCCTTCTGTAAAAGACCATCATTTCCCTCTGTCTCTGTCTTCCCCCTTTCCTTCCCCCCCCCCACCTCTCTCTCTCTCTCTCTCTCTCTCTCTCTCTCTCTCTCTCTCTCTCCCTCCCCACCTCTCTCTCTCTCCCTCTCTCTCTGTCTCTCTCTCTGTCTCTCTCTCCCTCTCCCCTCTCTCTCTCTCTCTCTCCTCTCTCTCTCTGTCTCTCTCTCTGTCTCTCTTCCCTCCCCTCCTCCCCCCTCTCTCTCTCTCTCTCTCTCTCTCTCTCTCTCTCTCTCTCTCTTTCTCTCTCTCACTCTCCCCGCCCCTGTCTCCCTCTCCTGCCCACCCCAGTCTCACTATGAAAGATTAGAGAGACAGGGAGCCTCTTTCTGGCTGGATTGGACAACCTTTGTGGGTCTTCATCCCCTGCTAACTTATTCCAAATCACACAGATTTTTCCTCAGAAATATTCTTTGGAAGACACTGGCCATTTCAGATGTTTTGGAAGGAAGGCAAAACATTGAAAAGTCTATTTGTTCTGGGGCCTCAAACCTGGAAATTATATAAAAATAAGTAAACGGATTTCCAAATAGCAGCGCTAATGGTAATTCGGATTCATTTCCAAAGGGACCTACTCAATAATCTTGGCTCGTCAACATTGCCTTCCACTGTCCTGCCTGAGAGCAGCAACATAAAGTACAGAAACAGAAAAAAAGGTTCTTTCCAGAAGGCATTACATTTATGCAGGAAGGACTTGTTTCAGGTAATATTTCCCATCTGCTCCATAAACAAAGGGGGTAAAAAGAAAGAGACACAAGCTGGATATTCTCCTTCCCTGAGAGAGCTGGCTACTTTCTAAAGGGATTTAGAAAGGCCAGGTCTGCTTCCCTTAATCATCAAAAGCCTTCCCACAAAGGGGCTTTCTCTCCCCTTGATGACAGGTCAGTCCCATCCAGCTCTGCAATGGATCAGGCCCTAGCCCTTACCCATCAAGGTCTACCCATCAAGGTTTTTGGATTGGGGCCAGTGAAGTCCCCCAAAGCCGAGAGCAGGAGTGAAGCCAGGAGCAGGAAGGAGACTGAGGCTCTGATTACGTCCACTCCGTAACCAAACAACTGGTTGAAAAGAGATTTCCATAAATCAGTGGGTGACTCCATTTCTACAAATGGACTTAGCTATTTTCCCCACAGTGAATCAAATGATTGTTGGATTACTTGTTTTTAGTCTGCTGACTGAATAACTGCTTGTTTCTGAGTCTTAGGCTGGTAAAATAAATTATAATGGAATCTATATTTCCTACCTAACAAGGTTGTTCAAGAAGTGTGTTTTATAACTCTATAAAACTCTTTTTTATTTGGTATATATTTTGTATCTGTTTATTTATGTGCTTGTCATTTTCCTCCAAGAGAATGTAAACTCTGTGAGGGCAGGAACTCTTTTGTCTTACCATCATACTTAACACATAGTAAGCAAGCACTAACTTAATGCTTGCTCATTCATTCATAGTTCCTTCTATCTGTAATGCCTAGCCCCGTGCCTGGCACACAGGAGATCATTAGAAATGCTTGTTGTTTTTATTATTCTAGGAGATACTGACTTCTTCCAGGGACTCAGAGATCTCTGGGATCTCATTTCTCCCAACCCAAAGAGAAGAGCATCATGGACCTATAGACTTTCAGAACTGGAGGAGACTTTTGGAGGTCATCCAGTTCAATTCATTCTTTGTCCAGATATGGTGCCCTTGTCCAGATAAGGTCCCAAATGACTAAGAAGACCCAGTCAGCAATGGAAGAGAAGAGAAAAGGCCTTCCCCCTCTCATCCTCTGCTTTCTTCATGCTATATCTCCCTTCTTCTTCCTTCTCCTTTACTCCCCTACTGCTCCCCATAGTAGCATCCTCTTATTGCTAGTCTTCTCCACCAATAAACAAAGCCACAGTTACCACCACCTAGGCAGGTAGGTGCAATGGATAGGGCACTGAACCCAGAGTCAAGAAGACCTGAGTTCAAATAAGGCCTCAGACACATACTAGCTGTGTGACCCTGGACAAGTCACTTAAACTTTGTCTATCTCAACTATAAAATGGGGATAATATTATAATCTACCTCTCAGAGTTGTTGTGAGGATCAAATGAGATAATATTTGTAAAATGCTTAGCACAGTGCCTGGCATATAGTACTTAGTAAATGCTTATTCCCTTTCCTACCGCCTACTTTGGTCTCACCACCAACCCGTGTCCATTCCCCCATACACATACACAAGGCCTCTGTAATCATGCCAAGTATTCCAGCTGAGTTGTGACTTTTGGGGTCTGGGTCATGGACCTGGGCCAGCCCTAAGAAAAGTATGAAGGAAGCAGAGCTTGTCTTTGGCACCTCTGTTTTCTGTCCCTTCCCTCCTTATTCACCCAGTCATGTTTCCCTTGACCCTGGGGCTTTCCATTGTGGTGGCCACCCTGGTCCTGCCTTCCCTGTTTCTTACTGGTTTAAACCAGTTTGAGCAAGTTTTTATTTTTGATTAGTTTATACTGGTTCAAACAACTTGGGACTGGTTCAGGCTATTCAAACAGGTTCTAACCAGTTTTGACTGGGTCAAATTGCTTTTGTCTACCTCAAACTGATTCTGACTGGTTTGAGCCTGTATAATCTAATTCAAAATGGTGACTATTTATGATTCATTCAATAAATCCTGACCTGTTTTGACTGGTTATAACTGGTTTTGGCCAGTTCAAACAGATTAGGGTCTGATTTGACCAATTCAAACTGGTTTTGACTATTTTAAAAACAATTTTTGACTGGTTTAAACAGGTTTTGTCTTTCTCATATTCAGCCTTTTTCTACCTCCTTCCCTATCAAAATGATCTCATCTCTTCTCAGTTACTTGTCATGGTTAGAAACCAATTTGATTAATGAATGTGATACAGTAGAAAGAATGCTGGGTTGTATATCTATGTTCCAATCCTGGCTCAGCCTCTAACTCGTTCTGTGCTCTTGAGTTCTTCGCCTCAGTTCTTCAGACCTCAATTTCCTAATCTGTAAAGAAGGGAGCTGAACTAGATCAGGGGTTCTTATCCTTTTTCTGTGTGTCATGGACCTCTGGGGCAATCTAATGATGTCTAAGACCTTTTCTCAGAATGTTTTTAAATGTATGAAATAAACTACATAAGGTTGCAATGGAAACCAATTATATCAGAATACAGTTATCAAAATATTTTTAAATTATAAGTTCAGAGACCCCAGGTTAAAATCCCTTGGACTAGACAATCTCTAAAATTTCTTGTAAAGTAACAATATTCTATGTCTAATTCTGTAGCAGGTGTTACTTGTTCCCTCCCTTCTAGAGGTATTTTCACTGCTGTCTGGAGCAACTGAAGATGCTGACTTAAACCCAATAAAAAAGACCATGATGCTTAAATCTCAGGCACCATGTGGAATGGGTTGGAAGTATTTTTGGACAGGGACTCTTGCTACATTTTCTCTCACATCATACTATGTAAAGTATCATGCTGTTTATACATAAAGCTAACATCTCGTTACTAGTAGATACTGGGACAAGCAGGAA
The DNA here is from genome assembly GCF_011100635.1 of Trichosurus vulpecula. Lineage (NCBI taxonomy): Eukaryota > Metazoa > Chordata > Mammalia > Diprotodontia > Phalangeridae > Trichosurus > Trichosurus vulpecula. Next base: position 141,124,247 of record NC_050581.1, on the reverse strand, counting down.
AGGGAGGGGGGGAACAGGAGAGAGAGAGTATTAGATCATAGATACCATTCTAAAAAGGACCTTAGAAGTCTAATAGCTCAGCCCTCTAATTTTACAGATGAGTAAATTTCAGCCTGGAAACTAGCCCAAGTCTCTTGCTTTAAGTGACTCGCCCAAGGTCACATAGTTAGTAAGTGGCAGAGCTGTGATTCGAACCCAAGTCTTCTTGATTACCAACCCAGCACTCTTTCCACTATCCCATGCAGCTTCCCACATGCCAGGGCAAAGCCCAGCTCTGTGGTCCTCCTCTCTTTGACAGGGACAACGAGCACTCAGTCAAAACCCAGATTTCTGGGACTTCACACTCTCCAAATTTAGAGTCTTTATCTTGTAGAACAATAAATCAATTTAACAAATCTGCCAGCAGAATATTGCATGTGTCTTCTAGTGTCCTACTGCTACATGTGGGCTTTGTCTAAAGAGAGATACAGAAGGCAGGAGGTAAAATCTTCAGCTTCCTGCAAGCCACAAAAACACCAAACGTGGTCAGCTCAGAGGAGTTAAGCAACGCTGCCAGGCACTGGGCCTCCCAACCAGGAATCCCATCCTGGTTCTCAGAGGCAGGCCACTGGTACAGCCATTTCATTGCCCAGAGCTGCTGGCACCACTCCTTCTTTAGTTCTTCCCCTCAACCACCTGTTTCTTGAGGAGAGCCTGCCTTACTGCACCTGAGTCTATCCCTGGTAAAGAAGCCTCTGATAATGATGTATGTTTTTGGAATTCATCCTTTTCCTTAACGAGTGTTCAATTTATTGGCTTAACAGCTTGTGGATAGGTTCTCCTTGATGCTAAGCAAACAGGAGGGGTCCTGTCTTCCATGAAATGTATATTCCTCTCCAAGAGAGGCTAAGAACCTTGGGGGCATCTCTTCAAGGAGAGTAATAAGCCAATGTAGCAGGTGTGCAAAGGAGGCATGATGTTTGTCTTCAAGGATGGGAGGCAGCATGGTACAGTGGAAATAGCATTGGATTTGCGAGCAGAAGACCTGGTTGGCATCCTGGCTCGGCCATTTACTGTCAGTGTGAGGGTGGGCAAATCCCTCCATCTTTTTGGATCTCTGGTTTCTCCATCTCCAAATGAGGGTTTGGGGCTAGAGGATCTTGCAAGTTTGATGAAATGATTTGAATACATCATCCCTTCCTGTTCTAAATTCTATGATCTTATGTACTCATGACTAGAAGAAAAAGATGTTAACCATCCCAGATGCCAAGTAAAGGGAGGAAAAGGTTGAGATGGCAGAAGGGAACTTTTCATGGGAGTTGGCCCAAGAATTACGGACTAAGGAAAAATTCAGGCATGGGGAACTATCAAGAGAAACAGGGTTACATAGTGTAAAGTGTGTTAGACTCAGAGTCAGGAAGACCTGTATTCAAACTGAGATACTCATTACCTGTGTGACCCTAGAGAAATAACTTAACCTCTCAAAACCTCGGTTCCTCATTTTCAAATGGGGAGCAGGGTGGAAATACCTGTAGGATCTATAATAATAATATCTTACAGGGTTTTTGTGAGGATCAACTGAAATATGTATGTAGAGCACTGGCCCTGGAGTCAGGAGGACCTAAGTTCAAATTCAGTCTCAGACACTTACTGGGCAATTCACTTAACCCTAATTGCCTACAAAAAAAAAGGAAGGAAGGAAGAAAGAAAGAAGAAGAAGAAGGAAGAAAGAAAGAAAGAAAGATAGAAAAAAAGAAAGGAAGGAAGGAAGAAAAATAAAGAAAAGAAAGGAAAGAAAGTAGGAAGGAAGAAAGATGTGTGTGTACATACATATATACACACACATATATATAAATAATATATATGTATATGTGTTTATATATACATACATATACACACATAAGTGGGTATGTATAGTTATGTAAATTACTGAAATATGTATTATAGTATGTAAAATACATTAAAGCTCCAAAACACCATATACGTATCTGCTGTTGTTATTATCCATAAGAGAGACCTAGACTTATGAGGAGCCTTGGTCTATACTAGCTATGAGGAATCTGAAGGCCAAGCCAAAAGTTTCTAATAATTCACTTGAGGTCAATATACCTGCAGAGGTTCAGTCAACTGGTTGACCCACCCATCAAAGATGCAGAGGGAACTACTGCTCACTAGCATGGCCCAGGGCCACCCAGAGGAGGAGTCTGCGGTGCCTCATAGACTCTCTTGAGGAAGAAAGAGAGATTCCCTTTAAGACAGGAGAGGCCTCCTGCATTTCCTGAGGTGCCACAGATGCCCATTTGGCACTCTTAGATGCCGCAAGGATGATGCTAATAACAGCCAATGTTTGTGTCGCTCACCATGGTTACAAAGTGCTTACACTTGAATTATCTCATCTGATTCTCAGTCCAACCCCTCGAGGTATACATGGTGCCAGTATTAGCCCAATTTGACAGATAATAATAAAAGCTAACATTTGTATAAGGGTTTATGATCTGCAAAGCACTTTAAGGAGATTATCTGATTTGATCTTCACAACCACCATGGGCGGTAAGAGCTATTACTGGAACCATTTTATAGATGAGGGAATTGAGCCTGGGAGAGGTTAAGTGATATGCCCAGAGTCACACAGCTGGTAAATTCCTCAAGCAGAATTTGAACTCAGGCGTTCCTGGCACCAATGTCCTTTCCTAAAGCTGTCAGGAGACCAGTGGCTTCTCATTCCATCAGAACTTAGCTCAACCATCAGGAGAACACCTGAAGAGCCTGTACTCTTCCTGTAGTTCTTGGGGATAGTCGATAAAGTGATGGACTTGGATTGGGGAAGAGAGTATAGACTCTTCTACTATGGGCTACAATGAGACCCGCTCTTGACTCCTATAGCCACAAAAGGGAAGATATACTAGCCTTCATCTATAGCTCCCTGAAGTCACCCAATGAGCTGTGGTTAAATAGGGGTTTTGGATCTCAGCCATACAAATGAAGCCATGATTTAAAACACACAACACCTTCCCCTTTAAGATGAATTTTCTGAGCAATGCTGGAGCATACTCTCCCTTTCTCCACCTCCATTTCCCAGATCCAAGATTGATTAGATGTTAGAATGTCATCAATTGGTTAGCACCTTCCCGACAGATGTTTTCCTTATTTTATTGCAAACAGTAAAGCAAAAACAAGAGAAAAAAACTCTTTAAAATGTTTGTAGTTACAAAATATCAGGTTTCTAAACTGAGAGTGACCACCCCTCTGTGTCCAGCCTCCATGAGTTGCGTGTGGTGTCAACCACAGTACAATCAATTGCATCAAAAGCCTTCTTACTTTCACTGATCCCTTACAGGATCCAAGGATTTGAAGAATTGCAGAAATCATAGACTCTCTGAATCTCAGAGCTGGCAGGGACCTCAGAGGCCATGTAGTCCAACCCATATCTGAACAAGAATTCTCTCTATGGTATATATGACCAAGGGTAATCTAACCTTTGCTTGAAGTCCTCCAAGTGAACAGGACCCATGGCCTCAGAAGGCATCCCCTTTTGGATGGTCTGAGTTGTTACGTGGTTTTTCCTTAACCCCAGCTTCTATTTGCCTCTTCACAACTTCCAGCTCACAATTTCTGGTTTTGCCTCTGAACCCAAAGAGAAAAAGTCCAATAGTCCAATTCCTCTTCCACATGACAAGGCTTCATATATTTGAAGCCTTATCCTTCCTCCCTATTCCAAGTCTCCCTTTCACCAGGCCAGACACCCCTAATTCCTGCAACCAACTCTCATACAGCAATTACCCATCTCTTTATGATCCTGGTTGCCCTCTACTGGTGCCAATCTAGCTTACCAAGATCCTTAAAACATGGCACCCAGAATCAAACACAACACAGTAGATATGATCTAACCACAGCACAGTGCCATTACTTATTCTTATGCCTTTGCATGTATGTGACTGTCTCTCTCTGTCTCTCTCTCTCTTTATGCCTATCTCTGTCTCTCTTCTTTCTCTGTCTGTCTGTCTAGCTGTCTCTCTGACTGGGCCTCCCTGTCTCATCCAGGATGGAAACATGGGAGCTTTGCCCTATTCCATTTTCTCCTTGGTCCAGTTCACCTTAAGCCACCTGGTAGACCCCCAATTCTGAGGGTTTATTGTAATGAAGCCAAACTTCATGTTGACACTGTGCCCACTGAAGCTCAGAATAGTAGGGATTGCGGATATGCACCACCAGACCCACCTATGCCCCTCTTAATGTGCCTAAAATTGCATCAGCTTTCCTGGCTTAGTGCACCAGTGACTCATCTTGAATTTACCATCCTCTACAGCCCCCAGATCTCTTCAAATGAACTGTCATCTTACCATACCTCCCCTGTCTTGTCCTTGTGAATTCTTTCTTTTGAACCCATGTGTAAGACTTCACATTTATCCCTATTAAATTTCATGTTACTAATACTGACCCATTTTTATCTCTTGTGAAGCTATTCTTGACTCTTAACTCTGACATCCCATGAGTCAGATATCTCTCCCAGCTTTGCATGGTCTATAAACTTGATAAGTAGGCCATGTATGCCTATATTCAAGTGACTGATAAAAATACCCAGGACATTCTAGAGGCAGCTACGTGGTGCAGTCAACAGAGCTCTGGACCTGGAGTCACGAAGACCTCAGTTCAAATACAGCTTGGGATGCTTAGTAGCTTTGTGACTCTGGGCAAGTCACTTAACCTCTGTTTGCCTGTTTCCGCATATATGAAATGTACATAATAATTGTAGTACCTACCTCTTAGAGTGCCTGTAAGGATCAAATGAAATAATGTTTGTAAAGTGCTTTGTAAATCTTAAAGTGCTATATAAACACTGGTTATTATCATTATTAATGGTCCAAGGCTGAGTGGCAACTTTGCTAAAAGAAGAATATGGTTGGAAAACAGACAAGCTGGTACTGGAAGGCAACCTCTACCATTCTCATGACATGGTATCACAACTGGTTTAATACTCTGACTGATAGAGAGAGACAATGTTAGAGTTGGAAGGGATCCATAGAGACCCCCAGGCATCTAGACTTTGGAAACCTCTATCTACAATTTATAAATTTCTCCTTAAAAACAAAAACCTTGAAATCCTAAAAAACACTTTTGAAACATTTAGAGTAAAATTTTGTGAGCATAGATAGCCTTCCCACAGATACTGAGAACAACCCAGATATAATTTGATGGAGGGTCTCTGAATACTGCTGTGGATGGAAAATCCCTCACACTAAGGCCAACATGGTGAAGATCTTCTCCATGTGTGATTACTTTGGTCTTGGGTAGACAAATAGAGCACATTCCTGGGCCTATCCTCAGAACCTTTCCAGGTTGATTGGACTTGATCATGCTTCTCATCTCCCATGACCTAAATTGAGATTATGATCTCCCTTTTCTTCCCTTTACTTTCTCAATCTATTATACAAAATGAAGTTTTCTCCAATCTAGAGACAGAGGGATCTAGGCTTGCTTTTTGGTTCCTCTTACCTGGGGGTCCCTAGGCATGTGGGGACATATTTAGTCTGCCTGTTGAATGTTCCAGCACTGTTTAGGGATCATAGGATTTAGATCCAGAGTGAATTCAGTTTAACACACACTTATTAAGCCCCCAACACACTGGATACTCTGCTGAGAATATTAAAAACAAAATTAGACAGTCTGAATCCTTAAGGACCTTACGTTATACTGGGGGAAATAACATGTACACAGATAGGTAAATACAAATCATATGGAGAATAAATGCGGAATGATTTTAGGATGAGCAAGCTAGAAGGAACAGACCCTAGAAATGTTCCTTGGTTTAAACAAACTGAGGGCCTCAAACTTGGGAAAATTTATACAAACTGATGCAAAGTGAAGTGAGCAGAACCAGGAGAACACTGTAGTAACAGCAATATTGTAACAGCGATCAGCTACGAGATTTAGCAACTCAGATCAATACTATCGATCCATGTCTACTCCAAAGAATTCATGATGAAAAATGCTACTCACCTCCAGAGAGAGAAGTGATAGACTCTGATTGCAGATTGAAGCATTCTTTTCCTTTTTTTTTATTTTCCTTGCTTCCTCCCTGCCCCCTTTGCAACATAGCTAATGTAGAAATATGATTTTCATGGCTTCGTGTGTGTAATGGGTATCATATTTCTTACCTTTTTAATGGGTGAGGGAGGGGTGGAGGGAGAGAAAATTAGAATCAAGAAATTTCAATAGCAAAAAAAGAAACTGAGGCTCAGAGAAAATAAAATCATCTGGTTCAACCCTTTTATTTCGAAGATGAGCAAACAGGCCAAAGAGGTAGAAGTGACTTGTCCAGAACTAACAAGGTGGTGCTAGAACCATATGAGTGTGTGTATATGTGTGTGTGTGTGTGTGTGCGCGCGGGCGCGTAAAACAGGGATGAGTTCAGTTGGCGGGATCCACAGGATTAAGAGTTTGGGTCTCTGGACTGGCATGGTACTGGATTTGGCATTAGAAGATTTGAGTTCACAATCCACCTCTGTCCCTTATTAACTTTATGACTTTGGGTAAGTCACTGGACATCTCCGAGCCTCAGTTTCCTCATCAGTAAACTGAAGAGTGAAGCTAGATGGCTTCTATAAATTCCTTTTCATCTGTAAGTCTAGGACCCTATCTATGACTTCCAGTCTAGGAATTTGGGGTATGGCATTATCTCTCTCCTTGCCCAGAGGCAATGCTTTATTAAAAAGCTCAGGCTGGGGGGTAAAAGCAGGATCTCCTTCCACCCACCCCCACCCCCGATGTCTGGCTTCTGTTTAACAAAATTTTCAAATTCTACTTTTTTTGCACCCACCAAAAGTGAATTCTCTGAAACATTGGGGCGAAAAGAGGTGGAGGGGGGGCTAAGTTTTTTAAACAGAGCAAAATTGAATGTAAATAACACTTTGCAATTATGAGTGTTTAAATTCCAAATTTTTCAGGCTAATCACTTTCAGAAACAAACAAGAGATTGAATTTATATCGCCTGCAGTTGTTATTGGAAAGGTATGCCCTGAGATTGCTAAATGAAGGCAGCCCCAGCGCAATTACGGTCACTCAAGCATGCTTTCAACGTATCGTGCCAAATTAGGTAGATTTGTGCAATCTGACTTCCTGCACCAACTCCCCAGGGCCCGTTTGAGAAAGCACAGACTGTTTACAAACACGCTCGGGTTTCATGAGTAACTGGGGGCAGCCGCAGTCAGCGCCCAGCACACACACACCTGTCAAACAGTGAAAGAAAAGGCCTTTCCTACCACATGCTCCGCAGAAAGGGCCCCCTCTTTCCCCGTTTTCTTAGCCTTTTTTTGGCAATTTGAAAAGGGAAAGGCCACCAAAGTTTTAATTGCCCTCGGTCAGAGCCTGAGCAGGTAAGTGCTCCAATCTGCCCGACTATAGCTAGCTACTGAGGGCTTGGGGGCCCTCACAATATTTTTTTTTATGCCTGTAATCAATCTTGAGCTTGGTTGACTTAGAGAAGAGGATGAAACAGAGATGGCTATTGATCAGCTCAAAATCTTAATATATTCCACCTTGTTAAAGAAAAAATCTTTTTTTTCTGGGGAAACCTAATGGAGTTTTGGGTTTTTCAATTGACATAAAAAAATTTTAATTGGAGCCCCCAAGGGTGGAAAAATAACAGTAATAATAATAATAATGATAATGTCACATCTGCATAGTGCTATGAGCCCCCAGTTGGGCTTTCTAAAAATATTCATTTAAATATCCTAATAATCAAAATGTTAAATTTAACTTTAGACTAAAGAAAGGAAGTAATTCCCCAACTGCAAGTACCCTCTTCCCACTGATCTTGTATTTAACTACCTTGTATTTATTTTGGATGTGTTCTCTATATACTTATATGTACATGTTTTCTCCCCCTGATGTAAGGTCCTTGAGAGCAGGAATTGTTTAATTTTTTTTTTGTCTTTATATCCCCAGCACCTAGTAAGAAAGAGAAGTAGAAATGGGACCTCTGATTTCCTTGGCATAGGGAATTCCTAGGAGAGGGAGCTGGTATTACCATTGCAGGCTGGAACTTTCTCTGCAATTTATAGCATTAGAGAGTTTTCTAGTGAGCTGAGTCTGTGACATACCCAAGGTCAAAGACCCAGAATGTGTTGGAGGTGGGAATTGGACCCAATTCTCCCTGGCTTTCAGCCCACCTCTCCGCTTTCATACAGACTTGTAAGTGACACTTTGATTGGTTGGTTGATTCGTAGTGGGGTAGAAACAGCATTGGATTCAAATTCAAAAAACCTGGGTCATAATATCAGTCCCCATGCTTGTTAGCCTTGTAACTGTGAACAAACCACTTAACTTTTGTGATATGGGGATTATAACACTTGGATGCACTAGCTCACAGAATAGTTACAGGGAAAATTCCTTGTAAGCTTCAAGATTTCAATGGAAGTGATTATCGGGAGTATACTTAGCATATAATCCTCTTGGAATAATAATTATAACAATTCACATTTTCTACAGTATGTTCAGGTTTACAAAACATCTCCCTCATAATAACCCTATGGGGTAGGCAGCCTCAATATGGAGAGTTTCCCACAAAATTCTGAGATCAGAGGGAATGCCTGTTTCAAGATCTGGACATGCAGCAGAGGACAGTCTGGAGCAGGGGTGAGGAATCTGCAGCCTCAAGGCCACATGTGGCCCTCCAGGTCCTTGAGTGTGGCACTTTGACTGAATCCAAACTTCTGCAGAACAAATCCTTTTATTGGGAACATCATCCATGTTCTGCCTTCTTAAGTTGTCCTCCAAGGCTCTGTCCTGGGTTCTCTCCTCCTTTCTTCTCTTCTCCTTTCTTCTCTCTTCACTATTCTCTTCTCTTCTTTATTCTTTTCTCCTCTCTTCCCCTTCCCTAGCCTCCCGTCTCTCCTCTTCCTCCTCTGCTCCTTCTTCTCCCTCTCTTTCCCCCCCCCCCTCTCTCTCTCTCTCTCTCACACACACACACACACACACACACACACACACACACATCAGGAGACAAGATTTAAATTATCACCTCCATAAAGATGACTCCCAGATCTACATATCCAGCGCTACTCTTTCTCTTGAACTCCACATCAGACCCATATCATCAACTACCTATTGGACATGTTGAACCGGATATCCTCTGGGCACCTCCAACTCAGCATATCCAAACCAAAATTCATTATCTTTTCTGCAAAAGTTGTCACTCTTCCTAGCTTCCCTCTTTCCATCAAGGACACCACCATCCTTCTAGTTACCCAGAATTCCAATCTCAAAGCCATTCTTGATTCATTGCTCTCCTTCCCCCCACTAGCGTAGTTACCACCCCTTATCCTTTCTACCTCCACAATATCTCTCACATCTGATCTCTTTTCTCTGTCCCCACAACCATCACTCTAGTTCAGACCCTCATTATGTCTCACCTGGACTACTGAACTTAGTCTCCCTCCATCCAGTCTCTTCCCCTTCTGATCCACCCTTCACATGGCTGAGTTGATATTCCTTGAGTACAGTGACCACGCCACTCCTCTGCTCAAGAAGTTTCAATGGCTCTCTTTATCTTCTGCGATAAAACACAAACTCCCCTGTTTGACATTTAAAGTCCTTCACAATCCAGTTCCAACCACCTTTCCAGAGAGATTTTACATGATTCCCCCCACTTCACGGTCTATATTCCAGCCAAGTTGTCCTTGTTCTCTGTACATAATATTCCATCTTCCACCTTTTCTCAGACTGCCCTTCATGCAGAAGTGGTCTCCCTGTTCACCTCATTTCTCAGAAGTTCAAGACTTAGCTCCATTCAAAACTTGGCTCAGTTTCTGCCTGGTATACAAGGCTTCTCTCTAGTCAGTTTTAAATACTCCCGCCACCCCTAAAATTACTTTAGATTTACTCTTCACATATTTTGTATCTGCTTGGCTGTGTAAATGCTATTTCCTTCTGCTAGGATACAATCTCCTTGAGAGCAAGGATTATTCCTTGAGTTTGATTTTTGTTGTTCTTTAACTTTGTTTCTCCAGTCCTTAGCACAGCGCCTTGCTCACAGTAAATAGGTGTGTCTGTTGAGTCTGACTGAATTGGCATATTCATATTCGTATAGATAGCCAGTAAAGCAGGGCATCAAACCTAGTTTTTCTAGCTTCACATCCAGGACTCTTTATCCTACACAATATATATAACATGCTCATTCTCTCTCTCTCTCTCTCTCTCTCTCTCTCTCTCTCTCTCTCTCTCTCTCTCTCTCTCTCTCTCTCTGTCTTTCTCTCTCTCCTCTCTCCTCTCTCTCTCTCACTTTCTCTCTCCTTCCCTCTCTTTCCTTCCTCACACCCTCTTCTCTCTCTCCCTTCCCTGCTCTCTTTCCCTCCTTCCCCCTCCCACTTTCTTCTCCCCTTTCCTTCTCTCCCCCTTCTCTTCACCCCTCTCCCTCCCTCCTCTCTCTCTCTCTTCCTCTTTCTCTCTCTCCCCCCATCAAAAAAGTCTGGGTTTTTTCATTTAATAAAATTTGAACAAAAGAACTGTTATACAAGACAAACACTTGGCAAAAATGAGAAAAGGATTCTTGAAAACATTAAAGGAGGACCATGAAGGGGAAAGATCTCAGAATCTTGAATCAGAAGACCTGGATTCCGAATATGACACTGCCAGTGAACAGCTGTGTGACTACTGACAAGTCATTTAATTTCTCTGGGCCTCAGTTTCCTTATCTGTAAAAGGGGGGAATTTATTTCCAATAATTTCTGTGATGCTTGTGAGGAAAATCAACTGTACCCCATAAAACCCTATGTTAGGAGCTATTAAAATGTTTTCTGGGCATAGTTGTATTCCCAACGAATGGGGAAGCCAATGAATCTCTGCGCTCAGGAGCGCTAAGCTACAGTGGGACACACTAAATTTGGAATCAATATGGTGAGCCTGGGGAGCAGAAAGCCATCAAGGTAGGAAATGGAGCAAGTCAAAACTCCCATTCCAATCAGTGACAGAATTGGGTCTTTGAGTGGCCGCTACCCTTCCTGCTTGGGACAGAGGAAGAGATCCAGTCTTTAAAAAAAATGCTTTAAAATACTTTTTTTAAAGATTAAACAAGTCTGTTTTCTAGATGGAAATCCAGTTGAAAATGTTGTTTTTACGAATCTCTGGTTTGGTCATTTGATCAGAAAGCATGGTTTGGTATTTTTCAGTAACCAGGACACAGATAACTTCTCCGCATCTATCAGATAGTCTAGTGCAGTGGTATCTAAACTTTTTTGATCATGGAATCCCATTAGCAAAAAAATAATAATTTTTTTAAAAAATTTCTTTCACTTATTTATAAATTATGTCAGTGTACTACTATGAGATCCATTCTGTGTAGCCCAAAAGAAAAGTCAGTAGGAGAGAGAACTTTTACTTACTGACCATTACCCTGAACTTCAGAACCTACTCTGCAAGGGGTGCCTACCACAGTCACAAGGGCCTCTAGTAGGCAAGGGTTGGGCATGATGGGGGTGGATAGGAAGAATTTCCCAGTGGTTCATATAGAACTGCTGCTTGCCCTGTTAGTAGTTAGGTTACAACTGCCCTCAAGGACAAGGGAGCAGGGAGGAAGTTAGGAGGGTGGGAATTTACAGAGTCATGAGAGGGACTGGGGGAGACTATTGAGGAATAATGGGTAAAGGAAAGGTGTGCTTGTATTGGAGTCAAGGACCACAGTTGACCACAAACATGTGGTCTACTGTAGAATAGCATTTTCAAATGCCTGCTTATTCTCTTCCTTTACTCTCTTATTCTCTTCCTTTTATTTTCCCTTACTCTCTTATTCTCTTCCCTTACTCTCTTCCCTTTATCTTCCTTTATTCTCTTCCCTTTATCTTCCCTTATTCTCTTATTCTCTTCCCTTTATCTTCCCTTATTCTCTTCCCTTTATCTTCCCTTATTCTCTTATTCTCTTCCCTTTATCTTCCCTTATTCTCTTCCCTTTATCTTCCCTTACTCTCTTATTCTCTTCCCTTACTCTCTTATTCTCTTCCCTTCTCCCACAAGGCTACTTTAGATGCATGTATAGATTATTGTCATAAAGACTTTGTCTAGGTGCAAAGATGGACATTGGTCGGTAGCTATTGATATTCTCTCAGATGTGTGTGTACGTGTATTAATAACAATAAAGTTCAGATTTTTTTTACAACTCTAGTATCTTCCCCTCTATCAGAAACCCTGAGAATCAGCCCCTCGATTCCTTCATAATCATGCCACCCTGAGCATAAACCTCCTCTATGGATGGTTGGTCTGATCCAGCTGCTCTTCCTGTGTTTGTTTTTTGAATTCCGTTTCTGCCTCATCACATGGCCTGTCTGGGAGGTGTGAGAGAGAGCAGAGTGGTCCTGGAAAGGATGGCAAGGAAAGCCATGCGGTGGCAGGGGGCGCTGTGCAAAGGGAGCCAGGTCTCAGTGGACACCAGAAGATGGAAGGAGTGAGAGAGACAAAACGGAAGTTTGTTGATGATGTAGTAGGCATTCCAGAGGGCACAGTGGAAGGTACAGACAGATCTGCAGTAGGACATTGTTTGGGGGTAGTGAGGAGGAGGTGGTTTAGGATTGAGAAATATGGGAGTAAAAGGACCAGCAGATAGGGATGGAAAATGGACTTTGAGCATTGGCAGTAGCAGGTTCAGAATCCAGGATGGGAGGCATGTGAAGGGATGGGAGTATGCTGGCTAATTGAGGAATGAGTCCTGGCAGACTATACCAATGGTTAGCAAGAGGAGCGCTCTAAAAGTTCCACGTCATGGAGGTTGTAACATGATTTATGGGGCCCCAAGAGGCCCATTTCACAGCAGACAAGAGCAGGGGGAGGTGTCAGATCCCACTGAGGAGGCAGTGAAGGCAGCCTTTGCTGGAGAAGGATCTGGCAGGTGAGAGGTGGGAGGACCCTGGTGGAGAAACAGTGGAACTGGAGAGGGCCCATGAGGCCACAGAAGATGGGAGGCAGGTTATAGTATCTAAGGGCAACTTGATTTTTGAAATCTTCCTTCTAAATGAAGCATTTGTCGGCTTCTTTCCTGATTTCCACCTACTATGAGAGATTAGAGAAACAACTCTTTGGAACGTGTATTAATCTCTAACATACTATACCTGACTGCCCATTGCATTCTCATTCTCCTAAGTGTTTGCAGATATTCTGCAATTTCTAGATTTGATCAACAAGAGCAGAGACCTTTCCAATAATAAACTACAAACTGAAAACGTTTTGTTTTTTTTTCCCTGGGAACTAATCAGCAAGCACATAGATTCTGCTCCCAGCTGCTCCTGCACCAGCTGGTTTTGGTCACTGTAATATGTTCTGATCGTCCTAGAGAAGTAAGGAGAAGCATACCATCGGCTCAGAAGAGTTCAAAGCTTTGGATTCAACTCAGGCCTCGAGGCCTCCCATCAGATCCTGGCAACCAGAGCACACCAATTCATAGGAGCCCCCATGGGCAGCAAGCTGGCTACCACACACACACACACACACACACACACACACACACACAGCCTTTGGACCAGTGCTTTCACTATATCTGTAATCAGCTCCTGCAGACTCAAGAACACGGGTTAGGTCAGCTTTGGCCTGGGCTACCATCAGTGTGGAAGGGAAGGCTGGGCTTCCTCATAAGCCATTAAAACTAATCAGAGTAACGTATAAAACTATGCATCAAAGGTGTTCGCAAATGGATTACGCACATTCAATCATTGGGGTCCCCTTAGAGTTAAGTTTCTCAGAGGGCAGGAAGCTGTGGGCACCCTCACATTATTACAAATGCATGTCCTTTTCTGTTTCCTCATACCTTATCAAAAGAATGTCTTTACTATTCACCAGCTGAGAGGAAAACGTCCCATTTTCTCTAAACTTTCCCACCTTTGTGTCTTTTTCCCCCTAATATATACTTCCCATAAGCATGCACCAGATGTTCACAGCTTCTCAATATACTGGCTGCATCTAACAGATTTCTGGAAGGAAGAAGCAACATAATGGATAGCTATGGATTAGTCCATTAAGAAAACACCTTTTAAAAAGTTCCCTGTTATTCCACCTGTGTTTAAAGCATCCTTCAAATGATCGATTAACCAAGAACATTTAAACAAGTCTTAAACCTTAGAACCATCTTAATGCCTACAAAGTTTCCCATGAGTGATGAATGACTTTGAAAAAGCCCACAACCATTTGCACTCACTAAAATAAATACCTGTACAAACTCCCTCCTATGGCTTTCTCACACATTGAAAGATGAGCAATTAAAAGATGGGGATTAGGAGTTACTGAGAATGAAGTGAGCTTCAGAGCTCCAGCTCTGACAATATTCCCCTCACGTCATAATCATGACCAGTGAGCTCTCCAGGCAGAATGTGCTTAACAATATCCTACATTTCCCAATCCATTGGTGTAATCATATATACCTACAGTTAGTTATCCCTTCCACATCATGATCTCCCCATCACAGTTTTGATATATCGTGGGTCAGCCTGAGAAATTAAGTGGGAGTTTTGTGGAAGCCACAGATGACACACAAAGGCCAGCAGATGACACAGAAAAGTTTAGGGACTCAGAAATGCATAAAATGTAAGTATCGTATAATATCCCTCAATTTCATCTTTTAATACCATAATAATTAAGTATAATCTAGTATGAGGGGAGGGCCAAAAAATTTTACATGGATTTTCCACATTGTGGGGGAGCCATGTCCTTAATCCCTGTGATGTGGAAGGGATAACTGTATATACATATAGGTGTGGGCTTAGTGTATGTATGTATGTATGTATGTATGTAGGAGGACTTTAGTAAATGCTATAGCGGGGATCTTCCTCTATTTGTACCTAAACTTCTTTCACGCCTGCCTTTTCACACTGATTTGCTTGACGCTACCAACAGAGGACTGAAGAAGGTGGTACTGGGCAGTGGGCAGCACATTTACATCCATGTTGGTGAAGGACCCATTAGCACCTTAAACTTAACATGTCCCAAATCTGAATTCAGCATCTGTGACATGACCCGTGTGGCTTGGGCAAGCTGCCTACCTTCTCTGGGCCCTTTCCTCCTCAGTAAAATTCAAGGATTGGACTAGATGACCTCTGAGGTCCCTCTATGATTCCAAGATCTTTTCCTCCAAACTAGCTCTTCCTCCCAATTGGCCTCATTCTGTGTTCTTCTTGGCCACCCAAGTTCCTAAACATAGTCATCCTTAATCCCTCTCTTCCCTCATCTCCCACATCCTGCCCTGTTGCCACACACTCCCCATTCTGCTCCCACCTCTTCCTCCCCTGTTTCTTGACCTCTCTCACTGGTTCCTCATCTTTCCGTGCCATTAACACAGGTGCTGCCCCTGGATCTGACTTTGGTCCTTTTCTCTCTCTACCCTCTCCTTTGAGTGCCATTCACATATCTTCAACCATGACCTCCATAAAGCTGCTTCTCCAACCTGTTCTCCTTTTTGAGCTGCAGACCTCCATTGCCATTGTCCATCAGTATAACTCGCTCTGGGTGTCCCGCAGGCACCTCCAATTCAACGTGTCCAAGTCCGAGCTCAGTAACTCTCTCTGTATATCCTCCTCTTTACTGTATCTGTCAGTGGTTCTGTCACATACCTGGCCTCCCATGGTCCCATGTCCCTTGGACTTCTCTTTTCTCTCTCTCTCTTCTTCATCTCTCATATACAATTAACTCACCAAGTGTATGGACTCTGTCCCCACATCCTGTGGAGTGTGACTTATTCTCTGTTCTCTCGGCTCCCAGCATAATCCTGGACATTCACTAGTAAATCACTAAATAAGGGGCAGCTAGGTGGCACAGTGAGTAGAGCACTGGCCCTGGAGTCAGGAAGACTTGAATTCAAATCTGGCCTCAGACACGTGACACATTTACTAGCTGTGTGACCTTGGGCAAGTCACTTAACCCCAACTACCCTGCCTTCTCCTCTCCAAATAAAATTTAAAAAATTTTAAAAATAAATCACTAAATGAATATTAAGCATCTACTTTGTTCCAGGCATTTGCTAGATTCTGGGGACAGAGAGACAAAACCCAAATATTCAAGGAGTTTACATTCTACTCAGGAAGGGAGATACTACATGTAAATGAACCTAAAGTCATTTAGGTTCCAAGAACTGAGAAAATAAGCCACAAAGGTCTTTTGGAGGAGACTGTACCTGAGCTGTGCTTTGATGGAAACTAGAGATTCTTCAAAGTGAGGCAGGAGTGCCTTCCAGAAATGGGCGAGCAGCTTACACAAAGGTACCTCCCAACAGATCCTTCTGCCTCCAGTCTCTCATCCCACCAATCTATCCTTTATCCATCTGTGAGAATAATCTTTCTTGTGTATAAATCTGTTCATGGCACACCTCTGATTAAAAATTTTCAGTGGCTCCCTAGTGCTTCCTAAGTAAAATTCAAACAACTCTGCCCGGTATTCAAGTCATTCTGTTACCAGGCACCAGCCAACCTTTCCAGCCTTATCCCATACTACTACCCTACCCCACCCCCACCCTATGTATTTTGTACTCCAGTGATGGTTGGAGCACTCTCTGCCCCACCCCCACCACAACCCCAAGGTTGATGATGCTCTCTGGGCTCCATGCTTTGGCTCAGAAAATTCTTTATTTTGAAATTCTCTTCCTTTCCCTTTGCTGGTGCAAATCTCATCCATCCGTTAAAGCCCAGCCCAAGCCCTTCTTTCTCCAGGAAGTTTTTCCTGCATGGCATAGTAGACAGGACATTGTACTTGGAGGTAAGAAGATCTGATTCAAATCCTATCTCTCACACTTACTAGTATGACTGGGGATAAGTCACTTAACTTCTCTAATACTCACCTTCCTAATCTATAAAATATATTTGGGGTGTATGTGTGTATGTGTGTGAATGCTTTGAAAATGTTAAAGAAATATATGTGCCTATTATCATCTTCCATCTCAGACCTCATATAGCACTTTGCAATGATCATAAACTAGTTCATGTTATACTTGTCTGTTGGTGTCTTATCCCCTAGGAGACCAGAAGTTCTTTGAAAGCAAAGATTGTTTCTTATCTAAACGTGGTATCTCCCATAGCAACTAATGCAGTGCTCTGCACTACTTTTAAAGTATCATTTTTTACAGATGAATAAACCGAGGCCCAAAGAGATAAAGTTACTTCTTCATAGCCATATAACTAAAAGTGATAGAGTTGGTATTGGAACTCAGATTGTCTGATACTGAATGTATTGCCCTTCCTACTCTACTACACTGCCTCTGTGGGAATTGGCCTGTATAGTCTAGCAATCATTTACTCCTACATTTAATTTCATTTATTTCTATTTTGGTGTTGTTGGGAGTTTGGGGGGGGATTATGTCTTTGCTCAATCAAGACATTTTGAAAACTTAAACCTATTTTTTTTTCATCTGGAGTTAAAATGGCTTTTCCTTTTAGGAAATTAAAATCTCATTAAATAATTTTTCTTCTTGTCCTCAAAGATAGGCATAGTGGCTGTAACAAATCTAAAGTCTGCCTTCTCTACTTTATTTATAGACTTTGGGATTAGGTGCTGTTTGTTGCTTTAAAGGAACTATTTGTATAGTAGAAAGAAGGCTAGACTAGTAAACAGAAGATATGCATTCTGGTTTTAGCTCTACTAACTTTGTAATCTTGGGTGAGTCACTTTCTCTGAGCCCCAGGTTTCCTATCTCTCCAGTGGGGAAAATATCTGGGTGGCTGTGGTAATCAAATGAGAAAATGTGTATGTGCTGTGGAAATGTCAGCTGATGCAAATGTTATTCTCATATAAGGACTGATGATGATCGATGATGATGGTGGGAATGATGGTGGTGGAAATTTAATCGTTAAATATGGCTGGAAAATAAATATACCAAAAATGTTTAGAGGCAACATGGCACTGGATTGGGGGTCAAAGAACTTGGTATCAAGGACTTGTTTGACCTTGGACAAGTTATTGAACTTCATTAATTCTTAGTTTGCTCATCTGATCACAACAATACCTTTTAGTTCTAAATTTATGATCCCACTCTAAAAAAAGGTATTGATTATCACTTTTCAGTAGGTAAATAAGAGTGGCCTTCCAATAATAATTGTGACACCATTATTCTCTAAGACACATTAGAACATTGTCTAATGTTCTGATTAGAACATTATCATGGTAAGCAATACTCTGTCCTTAGTGGAAACTAGATACAAAAGTGCTGACAGTTTTTTTTTTTAGATAACCACGTATTTTTTAATTAAGAACTATCATGGGAAATACATCATAATAAACCATGGAATCAAAGCTCTGGTTTTTAGATTAGAATATCCATATACTGTGGTGGTTTTCCTTCCATCTTCTGCCTAATTTTGGCCATCCTAGACTATGAAAAGACAAGACATGTCTCATATGTGGGTGATGGGGTCCATGAACAGGGTGCTGTAAGCCAAGGATGCCAAAGCAGAAGGTGAAGGGCATGGTGCCACCCAGTATTCTATGCCTGGAAAATTTAAATTTGACACTGCCCCATTCCTGAAATTCATAAAGAGTACAGGGTCATCTTAACTCAACTGGTAAAACAGAGAACCTATATGTTTGAATGACTGAGGCAAAAACCAAGGTTTAGAGCCAGATATTCAGCCAAGGAAAGCAAAAGTGAGAGATGAAACTCAAGTGACAGGGACAAGTACCCTGGAGAGCTCCAAGTTGGAATACCAAATTGGATTAAGAATTCTGGTTCTAGATCTGGAGTTAAACCTGATCTGGAGAAGTTCCTATAACTATGGCTAGGGCAAATTGAGGCTTAGATCCCAGACTTGGACGCAAAACTAGACCTTGAACTAGGGCTGGAGCTGGGATTGGAGCTATCCCAGTTTCTGAGGATGCAAAAGACACAAGATTTATAACCAATAAGGGTCACTTTTTAGCCTGTTTTTTTTTCTCTGTATTCATGGAGATTGAGGATTCAGACTGTCTTTTCCTTTTTACCCATTCTTTCTTAATAAGGTTAGAGGTC
Organism: Trichosurus vulpecula; assembly: GCF_011100635.1. NCBI lineage: Eukaryota > Metazoa > Chordata > Mammalia > Diprotodontia > Phalangeridae > Trichosurus > Trichosurus vulpecula. The sequence goes on along the minus strand of NC_050581.1, from coordinate 141,105,307 downwards.
AGAAATTATTCTCTGGGGTGGAGAGAGCTAATTCCCTCCTCACCCAGAACACCCTTTTGCCAGTGGAGGATTAAGTTGGCTATTATTGGTGACATAATTGGCAGTACAGTTGCCAGTAACTTTACAAATAGGGCCAGTAATGTGCTTGCATCCTGGGTTACATTTGATCCAGCCATCTGCTAGAGCTCAAAGGCAATGTTTCTCTGAGGGTCAGCCCTGTCCAGTTCAGTGTCCCCCAGGCTGTAGCTATGCTATAGTACAAAACACTTAGAAAGTGAAAAAAGGGTGAGTTTACTGAATTTGCTAATTATTAAACATTCCATTTCAATCTATACTAAATCCCTTGACTTCCCCATTTCTTGGCCATATTACATAGCCCTCTAGCCTGTGCTCACAGTTTTCTAACTGATAGTGACTAGAACTCATTGTCAAGTGCGGTAACCAAAATACAAATGCTATTCAAGTCCTACTAGATAGTTGTTTTTTTTAATATATATATATATATACATATATATATATATATGTGTGTGTGTGTGTGTGTGTGTATATAGTACTTTTATATATATTGTACATAGTATATATATATGTACATATATATATCATACTTTTATATATATAGTATATGTAGAGAACCTCCAATGACCAATGACTAGAAAATTCCCATTCAAAGAAAAGAGAGAGAATCAGCAAGACAGATAAGTATGCCTCTGTTTTGTTGGAAGGAGCTTGGTCCCTGAGGCTAAGAAACTTCTGGATGAAAGACCTTCCATTCAAGACTCTACATGGAACAAAAGGGGCTGATCCTTAAGGGAGGAAAGCCTCAAAGACTGTTATTTTCCCCTAGGGAGAACTTTTGCTGGTCCTATGCTACTTTTCAGAAAGGACTATGGAAAGCCTCAAGGCATTTAATTAACTGAGTCTGGCAGAGCCCACTCTTCTCATGAGGAAAAGATAACATTCTAGTCAAGGACTCCAGCTAAAGCCATTAAGATGGAAGCAGGGAGAAGTTCTACTACCATGCGCCCAGTGAGCCTGGCTCTGAGAGTAGCCAACAAATACTATACACCCAGTGGAGAGCAGAGGGGAGCAGGCATGGTGGGAGCAAAGTAATGCCATTATCAAAAGACACCAACTGTTCTGCAGCATTAGTAGTATGAGTAGCCCTTCTGTCATATGCCCTGGCCAAACATAATCCTTACTTGTGAGCCCCTCTGCACATATTCCCTACATATTGTTATGGATATTAGTCAGAGAGTATGCTCCATATTTAGAGAGGAAATGATGTCCTATTGGTACTTTTCTTAAGATGCTATTTCACTAAATCCCTTAGTTTTGAACTAATCATGTCCTCTGACTGACCGATGCTGGTAAACATGATGTTGGGGATAATGATCTAAAGATCTGAGGCTTTGAGTGAAACATTGTCACATAGACACAGTCAGAAAAGCCAAAAGATTCAGAGGACTGCTTTGTTGTAAAGAATAGGAGACATATTGCCATGGTGGATAGAAAGTGAGCCTCACAGTCAGGAAGACCCAGGTTCCAGTACCATCTCTGACACAGGACTGCCTGTTGGATTCTGAGCAATTCATTGCCCCTCCCAGTGTCCCTGGCAACTCTCTAGGGCCATAAGTTGCTGAGAAGATTCCTATCTAAATTGGTAGCCGGAGTTTCTTCTCTGAGAGTTTCCTATATCATTGAAACCACATGTCTAGTTTTAAAAAAAAGGCTCCATTTATAACTTGGTCACCAACTTGTTCTGCCAAAATATGGAGGTAGCATGGAATAGTGAGTGAAGTATTTGACTTTAGTCATCAAGGCCTGGATTCAAATCCTGACTCGGATGCTTGCTACCAGTTTGTCCTTGGGCAAGTCCTGAGGATTTATCTGCTAAGCCATTTCTGCCTAGGAGGAGGAAGTTTTCATAACTGTAAAAACTAACTTCTCAACAAAGATATAGGAAGCCCATCAATGATCTCTTCCTTCAGATATAGCAACTGGCGCCTCTCCCAGTGACCACTGGATCATAGGTCTCAAGCTGGAAGGGACCTTAGAAGCCTTCAGCCCCAACTCCCTCATCTATTGATAGGGAAACTGAAGCCAAGGAGGCCAAGTCATTCACCCGAGGTCACGTGGGTAGCAAGCGTCAGGGTAGACTTTGAATCTAGGTCCCTGCCTCCAGAGCCAGTGCTCTTGCCAATGTACCACACTGTTCATACAGCTCTCAACCTGTAGCAGCTTGAAGGGAGAAGACTCTGTCTAAAGGTGTCATGGTTGCAACAAAAGTCAAGCCCAAGTTGAGTGGATTCTAGACCAGGAAGACTTGTCCCTCCTTCCTTCTTCTGAAGGAAGAACTTCTGAACTCCCACCAGAAGATCTGAGTTCAATCCAGCCTCAGATATTTCCTGCGTGACCCTGGGTAAGTCATTTAACCAACCTCTATCTGCCTCAGTTTCCTCAATTGTAAAATGGGGAGCTAAGTCACAGGGTTGTTGCAAAAATCAAATGAGATAATATCTGTAATATGCTTAGCACAGTGCCCCCCACATGGTATGCTCTTAATAACACTTTTTCCCTTTCTCCCGTGGAAAATTAAATGAATGAATGAATGAACAAATAGGTGAATAAATAAACACATAAACAGACAGGTAGATAAATATAAAAATAGAAAAAGAAAAAGAAGGATTTTCCCATTGAGGTCTACCCAGGGATCAAACCCTTTTAGTTGGAGTACAAACAGGACTGGAGAACTACCTCCTCTAGAGTTGCATGAGCATGGGCCCCAGGAAGGGGACCAGGTTTGGAAAGTTCTCCAAGGGCAGACAAGAATGTAGCTTAAAAGATGATGAGCTCACTCCCAGACCAAGAGCTTTGGCGGTGTGATGCTGCTCCACGTAGGCATCCCAAATGGACTCTAAAACTCAGTGCTTTCCATCTCTAAGTTTCCACAGCTGTCCTTTCTCTTCTTAGTGTTGACGGTTCCTTACCATTTCCATAATCTAGTCAACACAAGGACTTGACTTCTCCCTCCCACACCAGAGTCATCCCTGGAATCATTTAATTTCCCATGAACATTTGCAACAGGGAGTGGGGAACCAGCTCACAAACTGAATCCATGACACGGTTTTGTTAGCAGTTTCCATTCTGCTTTAGAAATGCAGTGACTGTGTAAAGCAGGATGAAGGAAACATTCCCATGAGCCAGTGGAGTGACTAATTGTTTTTTTCCAATTACATCCTTTTGTCATCGTACATCCTCTGCTCTTCAAACTAACCTCAAACTCCAAGTTAATCACAACTGTCACCCCACATTCCAGCTGCTTTCCTTCAGGCTCCATTTGCTGGTTTTTTGGAAGCCCTGAAAATATCACATGGGCTGGGGTTGGATCATTATGGGAAATCTAGGAGTAGAAGCTGAGGGATCCAGGCATCTGAAATTCCACCAGGAAAGGGATGGTGCATGATTACAAAGGGCAAACATGACCTCACCCAGGAGATATGAAAAGACTCCTCCCCCTTGCTCCTTTGAAGTAATGAGGGGAGTGAGGGTAGAAGAGAATGCCTGGTTGTAGATGGTTGCATATATTTTCAGATTTTGATTATTCCCATTTCTAAACATTTTTTTTTGTTTTAAGAATTCTCTGGCTTCTTCACTCTACATCATCCTCCTTCCCCTTCATCCTTCACTACCCTGCTGCTCCCCGTGGTTGTTACCTCCTTTTATCTAAATTGTTCTCTAGTCCCCTCCACCAAAAATACAAAGCCACAATTACCACCAGCTAGGAAGGTAGGTGGTACAATGGATAGAGCGATGGGCCTGGAGCCAGGAAGTTCTGAGTTCAAATCCAATCTGAGATACAGATTAGCTATGTCACACTGGGGAAATCACTTAACCTCCATTCACCTCAGTTTCCTCATCTGTAAAATGAAGTTAATAATAATGCCTACCTCCCAAAGTTATTGTGAGGATCAAATGAGATAAAGTATTTAGCAAGTATCTAGCCCAGAGTAAGTGTATATAAATGTTATCTATTATTATTGTCATTGTCCATTTCAAAGTGCCCAATAGGCAGTTCATAATTCAAGATCGAAGCTAAATATAAAGATAGATATGGGAGTCATCTGCATACATACAATAATTGAATCCACAAGAACTAATGAGGTCACCAAATGAGACAGTATAGAGAGGAAAAATACAAGGTTCTAAAACAGAGCCTTGAGGTAAACCCCCAGTCAGTGGGTGGGACATGGAAGATGCTACAGAAAAGGAGATTGACAAGTAGCAGTCAAACTGGGAGGAGAACCTAGACTCAGGAGTATCATAAAAAGAGAGATAAGAGAGTGTTTAGGAGTAGAGGGTGGTCAACTGAGTCAAATGCTACAGAGGCCTTGAGAAGGATGAGGACCAGGAAGCATTGTCATGGAATTTGGCAACTGAGAGATCAATGGTACCTTTGGGGAAAGCAGGGACTTTTGGTAACTTTGGGGGACTGAGGGGGTCAGAAGCCAAAGTAAAGGGGTTTTAGAAAAGGGGGAAGTGATATACAGGCAATGGGGTATAGAAATCTATCTTGCCCTACAGGAAAATAGAAGAGAAGGGGATAAAAGAAGGGGGGTGATAGAAAGGAGGGCAGACTGGGGGAAGAGATAACCAGAATTGTACCATCTTGGGGGGGAAGGGAGAGATGGAGAGAAAATTTGGAACTCAAAATCTTGTGGAAGTGAATGTTAGAAACTGCAAATAAATTAATCAACATATCCTCCAAAAAATTAAAATTAAATTTAAAAAAAAAGAAAAGAGGGAAACGAGAGGAGAGAAGATAAAGTGCACAAAGTCCCCATTTGGGGAATGTCTGGAATATGGCTACGTGAATATAATGGAATATTATAGTGCAGTAAGAAACTATAAAGCAAGGAAGGAAACAAGCATTTACTAAGCACCTACTATGTGCCAGGCACGGTGCTAAGCACTTTACAAATATCTTTTTTGATTCTTATAACAACCCCAGGAAGCAGGTACTACTATTATCCCCATTTTACAGTTGAGGAATCAGAGACAAGATAGAGGTTAGTGACTTGCCTTGCCCAAGGTCACACAATAATCAAATGTATGAGGTTGGATTTGAATTCAGGTCTTTCTGATTCCTGGCCAAGCACTCTTTCCACTGCTCCACCTAACAGCTTCCTTATGAATTCAGAGAAATTTGGGAAGACTTGTACAAAGAGAGGCAAAAGGAGAAAATGGACCAGGAGTACAATATAGATGCTGAACACAATAACAGAAATTAAGTCAATAAAATGGTAATTCATAATAATGAACTTGGTCCTGGGATAATAATGAGTCTTTATTCTGGACAACAAAAGATAAAATAGACAACTCTTTTCTGTTTTAAGAGGTGCAGCATTGGGTATGTGGAATTTTACAAACATTGTTAGATGTCTTCTCCAATCTGTCTTGTTTTACTGTTTTTCTTTGTCACAAAGGAGAGTTGCATGGGGAGAGGAGCATATAACAGGAAATAACTGTAGTGTTAAAAAAAAAATCAAGTGTCTTAAAATGGGGGGAACAGCGAGCGCAAAGTCAATGGAGGTGAGATGACCTAATAGGAAGAAGACAGCCAGGAGAGGTGGAGACCCTGGATCAATGTGCAGACAAATCAATTGCCCTCTCCAAGTTGCTGAATCTAGATCTGGAACTCATCCCTGACATTTCTCTCCCTCCTTCCCTGGGCTGTTGTAAGCACCAGCTGAAATAATGGGCCAGATCTCAACAGAGATTAGCTGGTTGTAAATATGCCCTGACTGTAGCAAGCCTCTGGGCTACAGGTGTGAGATCACTAACAACAGATGGCAAGGCCAGTAGAAAAGGACATGTACTTTCTATGCAAACAATCTATGTAGGTCAGGCTTGAGAGCCCAAAGGGAGGATAGGCCCATTTAGGAAAAATCATAGCTAATAAACAAAACTTCGTTCGGTTACCTGCTGTACTCTGGGATTCACTTTAACTCAATTTAACAGACATTTATTTATTTGGTACCTACTATGTGTTAGGCACCGTGATAGGGATACAATGATTAAAAAATAAAACAAGCCCTCAAGAGGTATACATTCTACTCCATGTATACAGAGAAGCATAATAAAAATGTTACAGTAAAATGTTTGAAGCAAGAGAGCCCTTGGACAGGGAGAATCAGAGATGGCTTTGCATGAGAGATAGGATGTGAACTGAACCTTGAAGGAAGAAAATGTGAATTCTGGAGGATTAGAGTCCAGGAATGAGGGATAGTTTGAGCAAAGCATAGAGATCAGAGCTAAAATCATGAGCTTGGGGAATCGCTAATAGTCCAGTTTGCCTGCCATATGAAGCACGTGAAAAGTAACAATACGAAAAAAGGCTGGAAGGGTAGGTTGGAGCTGGGTGGTCCGGGGCTTTGAATATCAGGTTAAGCAGTCTTTGGACAGAGGAGTGATATGGTCATTCCTCTCCTTTAGAATGATTATTTTGGTAGTTGTGTGGAAGCTGGATTGGAGAGGAAAGAAAGTGGAGGCAGGGCAACCAAGAATTAGTAGACTACTTCACTAGTGTAAGTTTGGAGGGCTTGAACTAAAGAGACGGTCATATGATGGAGATAAGGAGACATGTCTCCAATATGGAAAATACTGTGGAGTCAGAATTTGCAAGACTGGTTGGATTGGGAAGAGGGGAAAGGAATAAGCATTTTAATAGTGACTACTACATACAAGGCACTGTGCTAAGTGCTTCACAAATATTCTCTAATTTAATCATCACAACAACCCTGTGAATTAAGTGCTGTAATTGTCCCATTTTACAATCGATGGGAGGCCTGGGATGAGGATGAGGAAGAAGGAGAAGTTGAGGATTAATCAATCAGCAAACATTTATTAAGTGCCTACTACGTGCCCAGCATGTGATAGACACCAAGGATACAAAAATGGAAACAGTCCTTGCCTTCCAGAAGCTTGGCTCCAACTTTGGGCTTATCAGTCTGGGAGACTGGCAGAATGATGGTGCCTCAACAGAATATGAAAAGTTTGGGGGAGAGAAAGGTTTAGTAGACTAGGTACTGAACTCCATTTTGGATATATTCAGTTTGAAATATCAACAGGTTACCCAGATTGAGATGTTCATCAGCCTGCTGAATACCTTCAGACCCAACCAACCAAACCCACCTGATCCCAGATTACCCAGTGGCCCACAAGACATTAGCAGACAACTTACAAGCCCTGCACCTCTCCCTCTCCTTTCCCCTCTCCCTCCCCCTCACCCTCACCCTCTTCCTCTCCCTCCCTCCCTCTCTCTCTCTCTCTCCCTCTCTCTCTCCCCTATTTTGCAAGCTAGGGATTTCCATTTCCTCTGACTAGTCTTCAAATGATTTAGTTTCTGGTCCCCTCACCATCCTGGTCCTACTCCTCTAGACACAGTCCAGTTTGTCAATGTCCCTTCTAAAATGTGGTACCTAGAATGAAAACCAACATCAGCTTTTCCTGAACTGGTTTTGTCATTCTACCCAAAAGAGAAGAAAAAAGGGGACCTCATCATCTAAAAAAGGTAAGTGTATTGCAGAATGACTACTGGGAGCCCCAGTAAGTAGGAGACCAAAGAGGAAGCTTCCCTGAACCAAGCACCAAACATCCTGGACCAAGACTTCAGGATGATACACCTTGACTTCACATGTGGTACTGCTGAGACAAAAACATCCCAAATCAGGCCAGATGAGACAAGAGCTGCAACTTCTTTCATCACCCTATCTGCCTTCACTTTTTAATCCTAGATGGAGTCCTAGCTTGTCCCACGTGAGCCACGGGGAATGATCTTGCTCGGCATTGCGGACCAGCCCTGCTAAATCACAACAGTCATAACATGCAGAGTTCTGTCACCCCAACCTGAGCGCATCAAGCCATTACATCTCTTAAAATATCTGCTAACAAGTCTGCAACAGGAAGCTGATGAAAGGTTGACTGAAAGATGGAGGGGCCAGCCTATAAGCTGTTCAGAAAAACTCAATAAATTTCATTCGCAGGGATCCAGGCTGTAAGTGACATTTAGCTAGCCAAGCTATCAAAGAAGCTATTGTTTAAAAAACTGGAAGAAAGTGCTTAAATCATTCTTGAGTTATTACCTAAATTTGGCAGGTTTATCTCTTACCACGTGAGGTTGCCAGAAACAAAAGTGTCTCCAAAGGAAGGGGAGAGGACGGGAGGGGAAATTCTCTTCGGTGAAGTTGGGGCTATAATTATTTCAAACATTAATAACAATCAGACATGATACCTCCTCTCTGTCTCTTCTGAACTTTTAACCACTTACATATGAATATTTGCTGACTTACTCCACCCTCAGGCTTGCCTGTAAGTATGGGGTATTACTTACTGAGCCAGGGATCATTTTACAAGGTTTTAGCTCCAATGTGGATTAACAGTGGAGCTGAACATTCAGCCAGCCCTAGATCCAAATCAGATTTCAGTAGGCGCAGCCGACCACTGCCGGCTCCAAAAAAGGCCCCTTTGTCGTCAGCAAGTCGGGCGCCATTTTAGCACATTGCTATGGGAACCGGACTGCAGGGGGTGCTGGGAGAAAGCCAGTGGGAAGATGGGACCCAGGTGGATTTGTGTTCCCTGGGAGCTTCATGAAGATATCCCCTTGTTCTGTACATAAATGTCTAGAGTCAAGACAGTACAGAAATGAAACTTCCAGGGTGTGTGTATATGTACACACATGTATATGCACATATATATGTATAATATATATGTTATATATATGTGATATACATACATATATATTTTGTGTGTGATATAAATACATACATATATATTTCCTCCCCAGAGGACCAAAGATGAAGCATGCTACCCACCTTCTGTGGGTGATGGCTTCAAGACACAGAAGGAGACATGCATTTTCACACATGAACAATGTGGGAATAGGTTTTACTTGACCATAGAAATTTTTCACAAGGTTGGTTGGGGTTTTTTTTTTTTTGCTATTATTCAGTTGGAGCATGGTGTGGGATTGTGAGAAAATAAATGCTCACTGAAAAAATAAAATTAAAAAGATTTTCAGATTCTGTAACATTGAGGTCTTCTCACAGTCTGGCTATAGCACACATACATAACGGCCTGGCTGGACTATAGAGATAGTCAAATAATTTCTTTGTTTAGTTAAAAAAAAAGCAGCATGCTATAATGGAAAGACCATAGGTTTGAAGCTAGAAGGGGCCTTAGGGATTCAGCCCTACTCATGTTCCATGTAGTAGGGGGTTGATCAAGGGACCCAAGGTTATTCGAGTCCCCCCAATCCACTTGATGAAATTGCAGGATGTAACAGGCAAATAGCAAAGATGAGAAGGTATAAGGGTTTGGCTTTCAGACTTTGAGTAGCTCATTTGCACCTTGTAATGGACTTCAGACCTTACGTGATTCCTTTGTACAAGAAAGGATCAAGAAATGCTGATTGGCCTGCATGGGTGTCCTTTCTTCCACCTACCCGCTGATGTGAATGAATAGGGATTTAAGGTTAAAAGCAGAGTAACCAATCCTGCTTGCAATTGAGTTACTGGAAGAATCAAGATGGTGGTCTCTTAAGCAAACTTCTAGCAGAGTACAGCCAGAGGAAAGGAGGATTTCTCTCTCTTCCCCAGCCACCTGCCATGATGTCTTGCAGCAGGGGTACGTGGCAAAGTTCATCTTTGGATTCTGATTATGTCATCCAGAGGAGATAAGAGTTTGGTACCCAGAGATGGAATCCTGCTTAGGAGATGGTAGGCCAAGAACTGAGGTTCCTACTGGTCCTTTTAGGGTATGGGTTCCAATTTTTTCCAAAAGTGCATAACAGCACCCTAGGCCAGGATGTCAGCTGAGCCCAAAGCCGAAAGTAAGGATGACTCTATCTAATCAGTGAATCAGCATTCACTGGAGTAACATCTATTGGTATCCAATGGAACAGCAGACAGGGCCAACGTTGAGAACAAGACTGGCAGTGGAGCGATATTAGAAGCCCTGAATCCCTGACACATCAGAAGGAATTGTCCTTCCTGACACATGCCTTGGCCACATGTATTTCAGTTTTAGCTCATGATCTATTGTTTAAGGAGTACAGATCCTGGAATACCTTGACTTCAGGGTGATCATCCTTCTGGGGACTGAGCTTATTCATATGAGCTGTTGGGTACAAGAAGAGTAAACCACAGTATACCACTTACAAATAAAAAAACTGAGGCCTGGAGAGGTTAAGTGATTCAACCAAAGTCACACAAAAGGGCTGGATTCAAATCCAGACACTGCTTACAAATCCATTATTCTGTCTACCACATCATGCTAGAGCATTGAACTTAAAAGCAGAAGACCTGAGTTTGAATCCTACCTTCACTCCTTGGAAGCCATGGCATCTTAGGCAAGTCAATTCACTTCAGTCTCCACACCTGTAAAATGGAATAACAGCACATGTACTACATGGCAAGACAGTGTAGTACAGTGGAAGGTACACTGTTCTTGGATTGAGAAGACCTGAAAGTGCTCATTCTAATAAAGTATGATCCTGGATGTGTCTCAGTTTCCTCACTTGAAAATTTTGAATGATAACACTTGCACTAGTAACCTTACAGGGTTATTATGAGGATCAAAAAATGCAACTATAGATGTATTATTCTTTACAGCTACAGAAGCTATTGTGTCTTTCTCAGCTACAAAACATAAAACCAGTTTGATTTCTTCACTGTAGTGGCTAGTGGTTTGGACATCATAGAAACATAGCCATGTAGTGCTTGACACATAGTAAGTGCTTAATAAATACTCCGTCTATAGATAGCGATAAGGAAGAGGAATAAAAGAGATCACAAGGGGACCCAAAGAAAATGCTCATTTTGGCACCCCAGTGATGCTTTCTCTTCCTTCCTCCCTCCATCATACATAAAGCCCCATTTGCTCCTTCAACTCCATCCAAGGACTCCCACCTGGCTTTCCACCATAGCTTCCAAGGAGAATGAGTTGAGAGAAATGAACCTGAGGCAGAGAGAGGTTGAACAAGTTGTCAAAGGTCAGACACCTACCATCTTTCTCTCCATTTGGCAAGTCAGGTGTTTGGATTTGGGATATTAACACATAAACTTCACTCCCAACTTAACTCTCCAGACTTCTCCCTCCTCTTGGACAGTTCCTTCTCACCCTGGAGAAACCTCTGCCCTGAGGCCCCACCCTACTGCCTAGTGCCTGCCTGCCTGAACCACTGTTCAGGAGGAGCCCAATCATGCTTACTGACCTCGTGACTCTCTATCTCTAGACTTCTCCTTGCCAAACACCTTTGCCTTTGTGAGTCCCCCTCCTCTACTATTTGAGTCTTTGTGTGTTATCTTCCCCTGTTAAAATGTAAACTCCTGGTGGGCAGGGACTGTCTTGTGTGCTTGTATTTGTATCAAAAACTTAGCAGAGCACCTGATATATAGAATGGGTTTTGTTTAGTCATTTTTTCAGTCATGTCCAATTCTTCATGATCCTATTTGGGGTTTTCCTAGCAAAGATATTGGAGTGGCTTGCCATTTCCTTCTCCAGCTCATTTTACAGACAAAGAAACTGAAGCAAACGGGGTTGAGTGACTTGTCCACAGTGTGGACAAGTAAGTGTCTAGTAAGTGTCTGAGGCTGGATTTGAACTTGGGTCTTCCTAACTCCAGACACAGTGCTATATCCACTGCACCACCTAGCTTCCCCCAGACTAAATGCTTTATCTAGTCTCAGGGCAAGCCAATTATGGGACAGACTTTCAAAGAAATTGGCCAGTGAATAGCATATGGGGAGAGGGGAAGAGGTGTGTATGTGAGAGGGAAGTGGTGGGGATGGGGTAGGAAAAAAGCAATTTTCAAAAGTCCTGAACCTCATAATAGCTCATATTTCTATAGTGCCAAAAGTTTGCAAAGTGCTTTGCCTATGTTACATCATTTGCATTCCATAATAACCCTATGAGGAATATGCAATTTTTAATCCTCATTTACAGATGAGAAAACTGAAACCCAGAGAGAGTAAATGACTTGCCCAAAGTCATATGCTAGTAGTATCCAAAACAGAATTTGAACCGAGGTCTTCCTGATGCCAGGTCTACCATTTTATCCAGTAGCCCACACTACTTCTCAGCTTCTCCCAAAGTCAAATGGCTGGGATGAATTCCTTGTCATCTACCATAAATGATATTTTCAACATCACTATAGGGCCAGCTCTGGTTTACCTACCAACAAATTATAGGGACCTGCAGAAATACTAGTCACTCTGTTACATGAGGCTTCTAATTAGACCAAGGTGTTTGATGGAACACAGTAAGAACCTTCATTCAAAACCAAGCAGAGGATTTGGAAATCTGGAGGTGGGACTTAGGGACTTTTTGTGGCAATGGTGAGGAAGGAGAACTATGAGCAATCCCAAGGGGTGGATCCCAGGTAATCAATAGCCCTGTCCCTGGGGGCACACCTTGGCTGGAATATACACTGAGACAGAGAGAAGAGAAGGGCACCAGGGCATTTCTTGCCGAGCCAAAGCTCAGCTTGTGTGTGGCTCACTCAAATAAGGTTAAAGTCCTGTACATCAACTCAAGATGACCTAGATTCTAATCCTGCCTCAGACACTGATTACCCGGGTGACCCTGGGCAAGTCACTTAACCTTCATGAGCCTCGTGATAGAGATATTGTCCACTGTACAGAGGTATTATCCACTAATGTCCACTCTAGACAAAATAGATGCTTCTTCAGGCTGTTCCAAGTAAGGCAAGGAAGAAAGCTCTGGTAAATGAAATTTCCATAGTTGGAAGGCAGATGTTTTCTTAAGTGCTCCTCTGAGTCCTTAGCAGCCTCAGTTTTTGAAAGCTAAGCCAAGCCAGCATGTGCTCAGGTCCCACCCACCTGAAAAAGTCTTGTCTTTGGTGTTGCCAAAAAACTGTGTCTCTCATTTGACAACCAACCTGACAGTTCAGAGGGGATCATCATCAGAAGCTTGGCCACAGAGTCAAGAGTTTTTTTAACCACAGCAACCCCTGGGACCATCTACGGAGGAGTGAATGGTCTGCAGTCTGGATCAGCAGATGTGGCTTCCAATCCCACTAGGGAAATCCTGTAGTTTTTGTTGTTTTGAAGTAAAAAGGAAGAACCCTCTTTTTCTCTGGAAAACCTCAGGCATGGTGCTTTCTGTTCTTCAGAACAGAAACCATATTTGTTTTGGAAGAGGCTTCTAAAAGCATTTCTCAGACTGTCTTGGTATGGTAGGATCCTTCCAAGTCTTCCCCTCCCTTTTTTCTTCTCTCCCCTGCCTCACTTTCCCTGCCTGAGGCAGCTAGGTGGATAGAACACTTTGTCCCAAGTCAGGCTGGGTTCAAATCCAGCCTCAGACACTTATTAGCTGTGTGACTCTGACCAAGTCATTTCACCTCTGTCTGCCTGTTTACTCAACTGTGAAATTGGGATAGTAACAGCCCCTGCCTCCCAGAGTTTTTATGAGGATCAAAGGAGATATTTGTAAAGTGTTTAGCACAGAGCCTGGCACCTAGTAGATGTTCTATAAATGTTTATTCTATTCCCCTTCCCCCTTCCCTCACTTCAAGCTCTACAGTCCTCCAGAACTTGATTTAGAGTCTGAGAAGTTGGGTTAAAACCCCTTAATTTTCTGCTTAATAACTATGTCACTTTGAGCAAGTCAATCTCTCTGGGCCTTGGATTCCTCACCTATATCATGAGGGTGTTAGACAAGATGAGCTCTAAGGTCCTTTCCAGCTCTGAATCTATGATCCCATGAGAAAGACATTCTCCTTTTATTCCCTGTATTTAAACCTGCTCTCTACAGATGATGGTAATGTGTTCCTAAAACTGAAATGGAGTCTTCTAAGAAAACCCTGGAATCATCTGGGCCTAAACATAGCAACTCAAATTTTTATAGCACTTTAAAAAAATGGGACCTATGATTTCATTGGTGTAAGAACTCCCAGTGAGGAAATTCCCTCTACCCCCTCCAGATCAGCATTTTCTCTGAAACATAGTCTTAGAGAGTTGCTTGCCTAGATCACAGAGAGGTTAAGTGATTTTTCCAGGGTCATAGAGTTAATAAGTGTCTAAAGCAAGAGTTAAACCTGACTCAGAGGCCAGCTTTACATACATAATTTCATACAATGTCTTTAAAGTCTACAAAGTACTTTCATTGCAACAAATCTGTGAGGTAAGTTGTAAAAACATAATCGTTCCTAAAGTAAACCCTTCAAAGCCTTAAGGGAACGGGGTATTGACAAGGAAAAAGGAGAGCCATACTTCTCCAGTAAACTGTATGGTCAAATGACAAGGTGCAGCATCTTTCTGGGCCTCGGCTTCATAGTTACTGAGTGACATAAGTCTGGAGGTACGAAGGCCGTCAACATACCCAGTTTTTAATTCAAGGCCCTCAGTGAAGAGCCACCTTCTCCCAAAGATCTCATTCCACTTTTGGAAAGCTCCCATTCTTAAGAAGTTTTTCTCTACATCAAGCCTAAATCTACCCCTTTCCTACTTCCAGAGTTGACTGTGAAGTAATAATAAAAGGCATAAATAAAACTTAAAAAAAATCCAGTACCTAGAACTAAATACAGTGCTTATAATGTTGTCTAACCTGGAAGCTTGGTGAAAGAGTAGAGTGCTGGCCCTGGAGTCAGGAAGACCTAAAATCAAATCCAGCCTCAAAAACTTACTAGCTGTATGACCTTTCACAAGTCACTTAACCCTGTTTGCCTCCATTTCCTCAGCTGTAAAATAAGCTGGAGAAGGAAATGGCAAATCACTCCAGTATCTTTGCCAACAAAACCCAAAGTGGGTTCATATAAAGTTGGACAGGACTGGAACAACCCAACAACAGTATTGTCTTGCCAGAATACAGCAGAAAGATTTTCTTAATTCTGGAAGCTATGTTTTCTTAATGCCACCTGAGATCTCATTAGTATCTTTGTTTGCTATACCATACTGTTGACTCATGTTAACAAAAATGTTAAACATCATAAGATCAAGGACAGATCCCCCGGGGCACTCCACTAGATACCAGCTGATATCAGCTCTTTCCAGGTTGATATCAGCTTATATGATCTGTCAGTCAACAGACTCTCTGACTGACCTTCTTCCAAGTTAATGTGGAACCATTAACAACTACTCTTAAGGTTCAGCCATTAAATCACTCCCAAGTCCATCTAGTTGTGCTATAGTCTGCTTGGCGTCTCTCCATCCTTCCACATGAATATCATGAGAGATTTAATTGATTGTTTTGCTAACATGTATGTAAACTGTCTCTTCAGCATGCCTTCAATCCACCAGTTATGTAACCCAGTTCAAAAAGGAAATAAAGTTAGTCTGGCATGACTTGTTCCTGAACTCTTCATCATCTTTGCTTCCTTTTCCAGTCCTTTAATAATATATTCTAGAATTTTGCCAGGAATGTACCTCCCAACTCAAAAATCCCATGATTCTACATTTCTTCTCCTCTTGGGCCATCATTTCTTATCTGTAAAATGAAGGTCCTAGACTATCTTGATATCTAAGGTCCCTTCTTGCCCTAACACTCCATGGCTCCATGGGGAAGAGCTGAACTCTTGCCTCATACTATCAGGAAGGAGTGGGAAGAGCCAAAGCCATCTGCTGACATCTGTTAGGTTAAGTCAGGGAGGGTATGGTTTCCTGGAGGATTCTCATGAAGTCCGCTGTGCAAAGAATGACCAGTTTAGTAGCCTAATCCACTGCAGAGACATTGTGATGTAATGGATAGAGAGCTAGCCACAGAGCCCAGAACACCTTAGTTCATGCCCCATCTTTGACTAGTTCTAACCATGTGACCCTGGGCAAGACAATTAACTTTTCAGTGCTCTAGAAAACCTTCTAAGACCATACATAAGTTGAAGAGATGATGACCTGTGTTGGTAGAGGGAATTTCTTCTTCCTGGAGTTCCTTAGGTCAATGAAAGTATATGTCTAGTCCCTAATCCCCCTACTCAATTGCCACCAAATAAACACTAGTCAGTGACCTTAGAATCAAAGAACAGAGCAAGAAGGAATTTTAGAAATGAGAATGTTAGAATATAGAACAAAGTGTTAGAGCTGGAAAGAGATTTATAAATCATCTAATTTACACACACACACATACACACACACACACCCATACACACACCCCACTCACCTGTTTTGAGTATTTTTTTTTCTTGCAGATGAGGAAACCAAGGACCACAGAAGTATTTAAGCATTGTAGGGTGTTAAAACTGGAAGGAACCTGAGAGATCATCTATGAAATCCAACCCTCTTACAATATACATAAAGAAAAAGGAGCAGAAAGACTTATAGGACCACAGATCATAGAGGTGGCACTTAAAGTGATCTTGAAGGCCATCTGGTCCAACCCTCTCCATTTTGCAGATGAAGAAACTGAGGCCAAAGAAGGTTATCAGACTTGCCCAAAGTCACACAAGTAAACAAAATGAACATCCAAAGTAAAATTTGAAGTCTGGTTCAAAACCAGTGCTCCTTCCACCAGTCCAGACTGTATCCATCATGCTAAGTAATTTCCCCAAGGTCACACAGATGGTAGGTGGCAGACTCTGGATTTGAACCCAGATCTTCTGACTCTGAATTCAGTGTGATCTCTGTTCCACTTGGATACCTCCTTGCCCAGGGACATACAATCAGTCAGTCAATAGAGCCCTGGTCTGCTGAGTCACCAACCACTAGGCAAGCTTCTCAGGATTCAGCCCTGGTTCAGACCCTCCCAACAGCTGCTTCCGGGACCCTAGTTGGCGTGAGATTATACCCAAATACCTCTCACAGTATCCTTTGAAAGCATGAGGCTCTCTCAGAAATAATGTATGAATCTGAGGACAAGCCACCCCTAATCCCTCACCCAGGATTGAGGGGCATTCTCAGGGCAATGGATGCAGGTCACTTGATAAGCTTACTGGTCTATTTGGACAATGAACAAATAAGGAATTCTTTTCCCTATCAAATCTTTCTGGTCTGTTAGGATTTGTTCAGGCATTTAACCTTCATTATTGTATCCGGTTACATTCCTTGCCTTTAGAGTTGGGCTGGAATTTCATTCTTGGTTTTTCTACCAAATCTCCTTGAGCTTTTCATTGGCGGTAGGAAGACAGAGAAACAGAGAAGTGGCCACCAAATCACATGCATGCCCAGGTGGGCCATGGGGGAAGCCACTGAACCATTAGACAACATGTCAGCAATTAGAAAATTTCCAGGATCGGAAAAAAAAACCCACCAGGCTAGGTCAGGACCTATTCCTTTTGGGAACTTGACCTGTCAGGGACTATTCTAATACCAGGTCCCTAATGGGGACTTATTTGATAGCAGCAGGTACTCTGCTCTAGGCTAGAGTATTTTTCCTTCCCTCTGAAACCGAGCCCCAATTAATTATGCTCCTTGGGGTCAAAGGTGACCCTGGCAACACAGCTGTGATTGGGTACTTTGCAACAGGAGCATGACCCAGGGAGGGCCCTAGGCCTATTGGATGTTTCCCACACACAAACTGTTGGTGCAAGATGCAATCTGGGGGATGACGGGGGCATAGGCAGGATGATTGCTCCTGCCTTTCCATGGCCCCAGGGCCAGAGAGGTGTCAGGCTACAGAGAAACACACATGGAATTGAATAGGATTAGGGAATGCTGATTATGCATAAGTATTTTTTCGCTAATTTGGTGGCCACATGTTGTGTTTTTTAGGGGGAGAAGAGGGTATATATTTTTAAAAAAAGGAAACCAGAGTTAAACAGTTTCTACTAAGCTGTTCCATCCCTACAGCTAACTCAGAGTAGGCTTTCTGTATCCTATTTGTCACCTCACTCCAACCCAGTTTGGCTCCAACAAGAAATATTTCAAGAGACAATTTTCCTTTTCTTTTAAATTAGAGATGCTTACAGAAATTCTGGCAGAGCTATCTCTTCCATAGAAGTCTCCTATGGCTTAAATGATGAGAAAAAAAAATCTTAACTGTCACAGTCCTGAAATGTACATTGGAAATGAAAGTTTTCTCTACACCTCTGTTTCCAAATCAATAAAACAAGAGAGTTGAACTGGATGGCCTCTGATGTCCCTCTCTGTCCTGGCATCCATAATCCTGGGAGAACTGAACTAGATCAGGGGTTTTAAAGCTTTATATATTAATGAAGTTTAATATTTTGGTCATTGGATTCCAATGTAATTTGTTTCCTTTGTAATCCCATACATTTTATTATACATTTAAAGACATTCTGAGCAATGATCCATGGGATCCCCCAGACTGTGGCCAAAGGGGTCCATGACAAAAAAAAGGTGAAGATGCCCTGGACTTGGTAATCTCTAAGATGTGTTCAGGCTTTGTTGTTGGTGGTGGTTTGTCCTTGGTTCTAGAAGAGGACGGTGATGTCAGGGTGGTGCCGCCATGTTAGGAAAGAAGAGTAAGTGAGGCTTAGTTTGTAAACTATAAATTTAGCTGTAAGCTCCTAAGGGCAGGGACTCTTTTTTTTTTTTAAATTTAAATTTATTTATTTAACATATTTGGTTTTCAGCATTGATTTTCACAACAGTTTGAATTACGAATTTTCTCCCCATTTCTACCCTCCCCCCCACTCCAAGATGGCATATATTCTGGTTGCCCTGTTCCCCAGTCAGCCCTCCCCTCTATCACCGCCCTCCCCTCTCATCCCCTTTTCCCTTCCTTTCTTGTAGGGCGAGATAAATTTCTACGCCCCATTGCCTGTGTATCTTATTTTTTAGTTGCATGCAAAAACTTTTTTTTTGTTTGTTTTTGGACATCTGTTTTTAAAACTTTGAGTTTTTGTATCACTAGCACTTAGCAAAGTGCTCGGCAAATAGTAGGTGCTTCATAAATGTTGATTGATTGATTTGATAGTGGAAAAAATGCTAGACCTAGATTCAGTTGTCACAGGTTCAAGTTCCAGTTTCATGTTTACAAGCTGGGTGACCCTGCATAAGTAAATTACGCTCTCCAAACATTAGTTTTCTCCTCTGTAAATGCCACTTGTATCAGTGGGAAAAGTGCTATGTTAATGTTAAAAGATATTGGAATTGTAAACTAATTTGTAATTGTAAATCTCTGTGTGTCCTTGGCCAAGGGACCTCTCTTTTTTGGCCCCAATTTCCCTATCTATAAAATTGGGGGGTGGACTCTTTCAACCCCAACAGTTTATATTCTATGCTTTAAGAAGCCCTCCTAGATCTGATATGTTATGTTTGAAGGTCCCCTCAACTCAAATATTCTGTGTGTCCCTCTCTGTTCCTCTTAGGATCCTTTTCACTGCCTTGATGCCAGTCTGAGTTAACTTCCATTTCATGACCCTCATGAAATGATGGAAGGCAGAATTCTGGCCCAAGATGATGCTCTAATATTCAGCAATGGAGGCTGTTTCACAGGTAGTGAGTTCCCCATCACTGGAAGTGTACAAGCCTGGTCTGGAGCTGCTCCTCTAAGTTACTGTGCCTCTTGAGGCCCTCTCCCCTACGATGTCTTCCTCATGTCCTCAAACTACCCCCTCAACAGCCCAGAGATGCCACCTCATCACCACATTTCTACTGGCCTTCTCCTTCTAGTTAGAAAGAAGGCAAGGATAGGAATCTGGGCCCAGACCCTCATGTCATACTTCAAAGACTGGGCCTCCTCAAAAGGCTGTGATTAATAGAGGAAAGGAAGACTTCCATCCACAAATTGGAGCCTGGCAGTTGATTTCCTGACTCTGAGTTCAAGCCTCACACAGGCTGTAAGACAAAGATATGGTCAAAGGGTTATGGTCAGCATCGCTGGCTTCCTTCCATCCCCAGAAGCCTGCAGGCAGGTCTGCCTCTCAGAGTTCACTTTCCTCAATTTGAAAATGCAGAGCTTGCTTTCTGCAGGATGAGTGCAGGGCTTTCCAGGCCTTCTAAGATGTTGAGATAAAAATACACGTGCAGAACTGACATTGTTATTAAGCCTTTTTTTTGTTCTGGGAGTACAATCTGTATATACACCACCCCTCCCCCTTCAGCTTTCACCTGCTCCTCCCCCCGTTAATCTCCTTCCTTGTCTCTCCTTGTCTATTCACTGATTAACATCGATGAGAGTTTGGCAAGAGTATGGCTTTGCCAAAAGGATGAAGTTGTCACTATCTCTATTCCCCCTTTTAGCACACAAGACCCTGCTCAGTGCCCTCCAGAGCACGCCCAGTATAGGAAAGTACCCACCACATCTACTGGGAAGGCTAGCATTCCTCAGTGCCCTCCAGAGCATGTCTGGTATAGCAAAGCACTGACCACGTCTACTGGGAAAGCTAGCCTTCCTCAGTGCACTCCAGAGCATGCCCAGGATAGCAAGGCACCCGCCACATCTACTGGGAAGGCTAGCCTTCCTCAGTGCCCTCCAGAGCATGCCCAGGATAGCAAGGCACCCACCACATCTACTGGGAAGGCTAGCCTTCCTCTGTGAGAGGGTACAGTATGGTCCTTTTCAGATATACCTAGAAAATGCAGGCCTCTCCTCCCCACTGAGGACCACATGAATAGAGCTTGCTCCTTTCATGAAAGGCCTGCATTTATTTATATATTCCCATATGGAAGAATTTTCCCAACTCAGGAGAAAAAAAAAAGAAGTTTCCTCTCCACACTCCAATTACTTAGCAAGAGCTGGAATGGGACAGAGTAACCCTGAGTGAGAACAAGAACCATACATGTAAATTGTTATATTAAGAGTCACAGATCATTAGAGCTGAAAGAGACCTTAGAACAGGACTTCTTAACCTCTGTGTGTGTGTGGGTGTGTGTGTGTGATGGACCCTCCCTTGTCAATATGGTGAAGCCTAGGGAGCCCTTCTCAAAATATTGCTTTTTAAATTATTGAAAGAAATTCTAAATTTCAATTAGAGGTTATTGAAAATAAAGATGTGGATTTTTCTCCCCATCCAAGTTCATGTTTCTGTTTCTCCATCCAAGTTTATGGACCCCCTGGAATCTATCCATGAATTCCTTATGGGTCTGTGGACCCTAGGTTAAGAACACCTGCCTATTATTGTATTATTATAATATTTGTATAATGAAACACAAAAGAACAGAATCAAAAGTAAGTTCAGAACATAGAATGTTGGAATTAGAAGGGATCTTAGAACACAGAATGCCAGAATTAGAAGGGACTTTATCAATGTGGATTGCTAGAATACAAATTAGAATCTGGAGCTAGAACAGAGCTGCAAGAATTCAGAGATTATTTAGATTTTACAGACAGGGAAACTGAGACCCCCCAAGAGAGAAAATTACTCATCTAAGAGCACACAGAGAATTAGCAGCTAAACCAGGGCTAGATCCTGGGTCTCTTACCTCCCAAACCAGGGCTTTTTTCCCTACACGGGTTGTCATGGGTATTAACAGGTTCTCAACTTGTTCAGCCCCAGTGGGCTAAACAAGATCTGTCCTTTTTTTGGAAAGGCCTCCATTTAGTTGTATCTTCCCATTCTGGCCCTGAATGTAGGTTTCCAGATGATCTCCCAGAAGTGTTGCAAAATCTATATTTGTTCTTAGACAGTGTTCATGTTATTGTAACAATATTGTTTCTTTTGCCTTGGTCCTCATAAAAGCTGAGGAATGAGGGATTGATTGCTGAATTCTTCTATGGGATATATTAAGGCTGTGTGATTCCCCTGCACTCCAATGGGATCCACTGGGAAGCAACAGATAGGCACTCCCTCCCCTCTCTGTCCCATTTCCCCCTTTGTAGCCTCAGCTTACTAATAGCAGAGGAGGAAGCTTTGGAAGTGGCTTTCTATGAAGATTCTGGAACAAAAAGATCCCAAAAATCAGAGGAGAACCAGGCAATCGAGCTCTTCAACAGCCTTACAACA
This sequence comes from Trichosurus vulpecula, assembly GCF_011100635.1. Classification (NCBI taxonomy): domain Eukaryota; kingdom Metazoa; phylum Chordata; class Mammalia; order Diprotodontia; family Phalangeridae; genus Trichosurus; species Trichosurus vulpecula. The sequence goes on along the minus strand of NC_050581.1, from coordinate 141,083,451 downwards.
ATACATTCCTTCCCACAACTTTTATGGAGCACCTACTATAACTACAAATAACCATAGTAGGCTCTGGAAATACAAAGACAAATGAAAACTTGCATGTTTTCAGAGATACAATTGGATATCACTTTTGATCAGGTTTTGCCTTTCACACACACACACACACACACACACACACACACACACGACTACCTTGTATCTGAAATGCCTTTTGCTACTTAGTATTATTTCCCACTTCTCAATTTAAAAAAAAAATGGACCTGGCATTTCTGTCTGGATGACAAATTCCCAATAGATTTTTCTATATCTTCTAGGAGAGAGCCCAGTCAGCATTTAACGGTATGACCCTTCCCCATTCATGAAGTCTTTGAAATTGACTATCATTTGTTCTGGGAGCTGGCTTGAATTTTATTTGATTTTTCTTGAGGCTTTATTTATTTTTTTAATTATGAACTTGACAGATATCAATAAGCATGATTATTTCCATATACAAAGAAGAACATAAAAAAGAGAATTGTATATCAAACTGTGGATCTCAATTATGTACAGCTTATGAACTGCTTCAAATGCCCTGGGAAAAAAACTCTCTGCTCTCATTCCATTCAACTGGAGAAGCCCACTCCCAGCTTAGCCATAGACACCTCCCTAACCATTCACTTGGTTGATTATCTTCTGAACTGGGGGTGCAGGGTTTGGAGCTTGAAGACTCCTACCTGGGACTCCAATGGAAGTGTTAATAGCTATCCCAGGGACAGAGGTAATCCTTGACTGCTAATTCACCATCTAATGGCCCCCTTATGGAACAAAAAAAAAAATCCTGCCTGAATGTTTGAGGTCAGATCCAAGGCCCAGCTCTAAATCCAGAGCAAACAAGGAGGACGATGCATATGGCACAGTCAGCCTTGGCCTCCCAACAGTCCACAAGGAGGCCATGGCCAACCATTTATTCATTCATTCATTCATGATCCCCAAATTATTCTAAGGGTTTCCCAGAAATTAGCTATTGCTTCAATTGGAAATGATATTTTCCCTTGGTAAAATGGCCAGATTTCCATCTGGAAATGGAATTGTTTTGTCTTTGTTATAACAAGCCCAATGGTAATTTTTCCTTTGCTTTTAGAATTAAAACTATGAAAATTGCTGAAAGGTTCCCCCTCCTCCCCTTCATTCTGAGCTTAAAATATCCTTCCGTTTGCTTTGGAAGTGAAATTGCCCGGCTCAAGCAGATGATTTTAATGCAGACTGGATTGGGAAAGGCACCAATCCAATCACAGACACACTGCAAGGCCTGGTGGAGAGATGCCAGAGGGCAGGAGGGCCAAAGCCTGGCCCAGAGCACGACTGAGCCTACCCTCCTCCACACAGCAAGGACCAGCCTCCCTCCCTCCTGACGGGACCAAACATTCAGGTGGACAAAGAAGAGACAGGTATAGCACCTCTTCTTACATGTTCCTCCTCTCTGAAAAAACTACCCCAGTTTTCAGCATACTCTGTGGATCAGCTCCCACTCAAAAAATATAGCTCATATTCTCTTACTAAAATGTCTACTTTTACCAGTCAGCCAGAAAGCACATTAGTTCAAGACAAGGGACATTTAATTAAACAGCACAGCAAATAAACTGACAAGAAATCATCCTTCCATGTATGCATGGTGTAAACAAAGTCTCTCCCACAGGTTAGAGCACCATTCATGAGGAAGATCTTAGAAGCGCAACCTGGGAACATACAAAGAGGGACCACACATGGCTAGGGTATAAACATGGAGGTCATGCTCATCAGGAACCTGTGTGCCTAAGGTACACATCAAGAAGGCACAGCCATGGAGACACGTGTAGCCAAGGCACATCCATGGCTGGACATCTTGTAACTCTGACACTCTAGACATGCCAATATCTTTTGGTCATATTATGCTATTTCCTGTTGGAAGGTACATTTCTCTGCTCCATTAACTACTGTTCTTATTTTTCTGATAGGTGTTTCATCCGATGGGCATTGCACTATCACAGAATTACTCCCTGCTACTATCTTCTGGTTTTTGCTCCTCTGGGTTGTCTACTACTGTCCATTCCTGTCCACTGAACTGCAGTGGCTAAAAAGCTTCTCCCTGACAAGGGGAGACTCACAGTTCTTTTAGTGCTTCCTTAATGCTATGAGCCCTGAGATTCGGGCAGGGAAGTAGTAAAAGTTAGCAAACATCATTTATGGAAAGTACAAAGTGAAAATTAAGTCTATTCTTTTAACTTTTTAACTTCGGTGTTGATTCAAAGTTCATTGCTCCAAACAACTATCTGATTTAGAGTTAGACATTCCTTCTAACCCCTGTTTAATCCATTAGGTGGATTGTGTACTCCCGAAGTCCATTTTGAATCTTTGGTAAAATCCACAGAAGGTGTATGGAAGCTGGGGCTACAAAGTGTACTTGACTCCCAAGATCCTCTGCAAATTGGCATTCAAATGAGTTTGAGAAAGAATAAAAGATAAGTAAAGGCATCAACGTTGCTGTTCTCTATCCTCCTGCATATATATATATATATATATATATATATATATATACGAAAGATGTGCATGTTCATATGAAAATGTATATAATACATTTATATTTCACATTCGTATATGAAATATATTTGTATTTCCTACTTTTATACATGAATGACAAAAATGGTATTTTATACGTGTAATATATTTGTATTTCATATTTTTATGAAAAAAGTAGGAAAATCTTTCAAATACCTGAAAATAGCAATCATCCTCTCTCTGCAACAATATATGGCATATATGTATACACACACACACACACACACACACACACACGTATACATCCATATATATACCAGCCCAAATCTCTTGCATTCAGCACAGTGCTTAGCACATAATAAATGACTATTAATCAACTTATTGGTAGATAAAAAGAAAGGTAGAAAACCTCCATTCCGTGGAAATCTCATTTTCTATCTCTTGCAGGACAGAAATAAGAGGCCACCCTATTGACTAAAGGAAGTACTGTGTGTACAGTACACTGTATGGAAGTACACGGAGCCATGTAACCACGAGCCACCCTACCAAAGACAAAGGCATGTAATTCCACTGACAAAGTATGATCACACTGACTAAAGGAAACAAGAAATCCCACTGCCCAAAGGGCCTAAGCTTGTGACCCCATTGTTGAAAGGAGACAGTGTGGTAGAATGGTAGGATACTGGACTTGAGGTCAGGAAGACCTCACAAATCTCACCTTTATTTTCACTAACTAGGTCATTTAATGTCTCTGAGCCTCAGTTTCCTCATCCATAAGATAATAATATTTTGTGAGGCTCAAATGAGATGATAAATATTTATACTAATGTCTATGTAATGTATATAGGCACTTCATAAACTAGAATTGTAATATCTCAGTTTTAATTATTGTTGTTGCTGTGAGTGACCCAGTCAACCAAAACAGTGTGGCCACTGTCCAAAGGGGAAAATCAGACAAAATACAAACCTGTTGACCAAGGGAGACAAAATGCAACCCTAGTGATCAGGAGAGACAACCAAAGACTGAACCCAAGAAAGGTGAATGGACACATTCTACTGGGACAATAAAACATGTAATGATTCTGCTGTCTGTCCAATGTCATATCTCCACACGCTTGTTGAATTGAATCAAATCTCTTACTCTACCCCAATACTTACTCCTACTCCAACCAGGCCAGTCTTTTCACTATCAGCTGCATACAATATTAATTCTCACCTTCACATTTTCGTCCATGCTACTTCCCATACATGGAGCACCCTAATCACTTTTTCTACCTATGCAGACCCTACCAATTCTACAAAGCCATTCTCAACTTCCACCATCTTCAGGAGACCTTCTATGACTACTCTAGCCCACACCACCTGAATAACTAGAACAATTGTATGTCAGATACATATCACAAGTCTGAGTTTTTGCTTATAGAGTTGTCTCAAAGCCTTGTAGTTTTAAGCGTGTGTGTTTGACGTTTTGATTGACATTTGATGTCAAACGTTGACAAAATGATCGACGTTTTCAGTTGCATCCAGCTCTTTGCGACCCCATTTGGGGTTTTCTTGGCAAGAAGTACTGGAGTAGTTTGCCATTTCCTTCTCCAGCTCATTTAGCTCATGAGGAACTGAGGCAAACAGGATTAAGTGACTTGCCCAGAGTCATACAGCTATCACATGTCTGGGGCCACATTAGAATTCAGGTCCTCTAGACTCTGGGGCCATCATTCTATCCACTGCACCACCTAACAGCCCTAATTTTAAGCATGCTAGAGCTTAAATTAGACTATATGATGTTGAATTATTTCATGTGCATAAGACCATGACATTTGAAGCATAAAGACCATATGATAGAGGGTTGTTTGGTTTTTTCCTCATATATCTCACAGATCTTCACAAAGAGTTGAGCAGACACTTCATAAATACCTAGGGAATCAAATTCAATTAGACTACATAATCAGTCATGCTTATGAAATTTGTGAATGGGGAGAACTAGTAATGAAACCTAGCTCTTCATTGAGAAGTGATGGACAATCGAGTAGATTGTAATGTGGGTTCTTGGACATAGTCAATGTGTAGGTTTGTTTTGCTTGTCAAAAAAGAGGATTCTGTTCAGAAATGGGAAGTTATTGAAAAATGAAAGTGCTGAATAAAACCCCCTTTGGAGGTGATCTAAAGTTTAAAAGGACATCTAATAGGAAGAAAGGAAAGAAATGAGTATGTACCCATCACCTACTATCTTCCAGACACTGTGATAAGTATTTTACAAATACCTCATTTGCACAATAGCCCTGAGAGGTTGGTGCTAATAATTCCCACTTTACAGTTGAGGAAACTGAGGCAGGCAGAGGTTAAGTAATTTTCCCAGGGTCACATGGCAACCAAGTGTCTGAGGCTAGATTTGAACTTAGGTCTCCCTGACTCCAGGCCCAAAGCCCTAGCAACTGTATCACCCAGATACCTAGATGAAAGAGTCAGGACCCCAAGAAATTTTTAGGATAGAAACATGGGTCACATCTATAAAAATGAAATATTGTAGGTAAGTTTTCACATTTGGATTTCACAGACAACTGTGCAAGGACACAACGGGACAGACCTGGTTTTTTAAAAGTTTAATATAAAAAAGACTTAGGGATTAAAGTTGAATGTGAGTCAAGAGAGTAATATGACTGTCCCAAAAAGTTAATGAATTCTTAGGCTGCATTTGTAGAAGTATAGTATCCGTATTGCCTTGTGCTATTCAGACCACATATCAATCAATCAATCAATGAGAATTTATTATATGTTCCAGCTACTGTGTTTGGTGCAGGTGATACAAAGGAGAGCGAGCGAGTGAGCGAGAGAGAGGGAGAGAGAGAGGGAGGGAGGAAGGAAGGAAGGAAGGAGAAAGAAAAAAGAAAGGAAGAGAGACAGAGAGAGGAAGGAAGGAAGGAAGGAAGGAAGGAAGGAAGGAAGGAAGGAAGGAAGGAAGGAAGGAAGGAAGGAAGGAAGAAGGAAGGAAGGGAGGAAGGGAGGAGGAGGGAGGGAGGGAGGAAAGAGAAAGAAAAAAAGAAAGGAAGAAAGAGAGAGAGAAACAAAGAAAGAAAACAAACGTCATTGGTCCTCTTTGAGAACAAAGGACAAACAAACTAGAGCATATCCATAGAATGGTGACCAGGATGATGAGGAGACTCAAAAACATGTCTTATGAGCAGGTTTGAAGGGACTGTGGATGAAGAACTTCCTAATAATTACAAATCTCTAAATGTGGCAGGAGCCACCTCGAGAGGCTGTACATCCTCCTTAGGCAGAAGCTGGCTGTTGGCTTGTCCGGGTGTTTTGGAAGGGGGTGGGGGAAAACCATTGACCTATCTGACCCCTGAGGCGCCATTGAGCTCTACAAATCTAGGATCCCATACTTATCCTGGAGAGGAAAAAAGGGAGTGGGGTGGAGGCGAATTGCAGAGAGCCAATGATTGCGCTCTTCAAATTTTGAAAGATTTTCATATGAAATGGAGATTAGATTTCTGCCATGTAGCTCCAGAAGGTAGGATCAGGATTAAGGGATGAAAACTAGAAGCATATTTTGGTTGGTTATACGGAAGGATTTTCTAATAATTAGACCTACCCCAAAATAGAATTGGTTGCCCTATAAGGCAGTAAGTTACCTATCACTGAATATTCAAATAGAGTCTGAATGTCCGCCTGTTGAAGAGGCTGAGAAGAGAATTCCTGCAGGAACAAGAAGTCTAATGAATGTCCATTGACTTGAATTAAGATTGGATTAACTTACCTTTAAGGTTTCTTCTAACTCCAAGATTCTAGAACTCATCTAGGAATCAGTGGATCAAAATGTCTTCATTCTTAGACACAAAATCTATTTTTAAAATGATGTTATGATCCTAGGGAAAGATAGAGAATGGTGGATTTCCAGATATTTATACATTACACATATTCCTACAGAATCTTAACTCCTTTTTGTGGCAATGAGTATGGATAGATCAGTTGTTAGTAAAATCATAAAATAAGATATGTTATTGTCATTTTCTGCCTTTATTTTCTTTAACCAAGTCCTCTAACATTTTACAGACATCTGTATAGTGTCAGCTTCTGTGGTCCAGATTGTCCAGGGTCCCTCTGCTCTGCCATCTGCTTCTTTGGACACTGCTTGCTGAGTATTCCAGTTGCTCTGAAGTCCTTCAGGGCAAGCAACTTAACCTTTCCCTTCAGATGATTAGGAATTGTTAGTCAAATGGAGTTCTTCTCCTCCAGGCCCAGAGATCAGCAACAATTTGTTTCTTCTTCATTTTCCTTCTAAAAGTAGTATGAACAGCAAAACAAGATAGTTTTCCTGGGTAGGGAGACACTGAGGTTTTGCATTGGCCATAATACAGTTCCAAAGACAAGTGATTTTTGACTGGTATATATATGAATGTGGGTATGTATTTGTGAATATGTATGTATATATGTGTGTGTGCATATATTGTATATATATTATATATACACTTAAGCCATATGTGTGTATGTATGGGTAGTATGTGTGTATACACACATACACACACACACACATATATGGCTACGTAAAGGGAAAGATTGCTATCTTCAGATATATGAAAGATTTTCATGTATATATGTATATGTATATATGTAAATATGCATACAGAAACCCATAAGAGGATAGAGAACAGCAACATTGATGCCTTCACATATAGTCTTTTATTCCACCTCAAATTCATTTGAATACCAATCTGCAAAGGATCTTAGGAATCAAGTGAACTTTGTAATCCAGTCTCCATTTCCTTCTGTAGGTTTTAACCAAGCCTCAAAATGGACTTTGGGAATGCAAGATCCCCATAATGGATTAAACAGAAGTTTTAAGGAATTTCTAACCCTAAATCAAATAGTTGTTTGGAACAATGAACTTTGAAACAACACCAAAATTAAAAAGTTAAAAGAATATGCAATCTTCCCATAGTACTTTCCATAAATGACATTTGCTAACTTTTGCTACTTTACTGCTTGAGTCTGGGGGCTCAGAGCATCAGGCAAGTACTAAAAGAACCATGACTTGTCAGGGAAAAGTTTTTTAGCCACTGCAGTTCAACAGACAGGAATGGAGAGTAGTAGACAACCCTGAAGAGCAATCTGCATTCCTTTCTCTGTCCTAGGGACAGGATTCCTATTTTTTTTTTGAGGTACTAAAGGTTAAATGACTTGGCAAGAGTTCCCAATATCTCAGTCCCTGATGATGCTTGCCTATTGACAGAATCTCCCCCAATCACCTCTCCTGCTCCTGTGGATCTGTCTGAGCTATCCTGCCACCTTCTGAGCCCCCATTAAGGCACTCTGATTTCTTATGACCCATAAATTACTACACATGATCACTATAGAACCATATAAAACCACATCAAGTCAAAAAGCAGTTACTAAGCCCCTGCTACATGCCAGGGACTATACAAAGTACTGGGGATAGAAAATAAAAGACAGTCCCTGCTCTCAAGGAGCTCATGCTTTATCTAATGGGGTAAACAACATGTGAACAAACAACTTATGTGATTATTTTTATTTGGTTTTTCCTCCCACATGAGTTTCAACAAGGAGAGACAAAGACAGAGAGAGAGAGAGAGAGAGAGAAGGAGGGACAGAGGGAAAGAGGGAGGGAGGGAGAATTGGGGGTGAAGAAACCTATCAACACATAGTAATGGACTGATGATGACCTGGATCACAAGCCAACAAGGGCTTCAGAATCTTAGGAGTAGCCAACTGTATGCTTTCTAAGGTCCAGTCCAGCAATAAGAAGTTATGAGCCCATATAGAGGACTTTTGAATGAGAATCCATTGTTACAAAACCAGTTTAAGCATGTATGGCGCACCTCCAAGACATACAGCTCTGAGCACTGAAACAAATAGAAGATGTGGACATCACCCCGAAGAATCTTAGAGTGTTGTCCTTTATTCTCCCAGGTGGTGTTAAAGATGGCAATAGGAGACTTCTGGAATTCAGACTTCCAGACTTCCCATAAACTAGGAGTGACCTACTGGCCTGAGAAAACAGAACTTTGATATACCAGAACTATAATGGACTTTAGCAGCCTAGGTCAACCACCTCATATAAAAGATGAGAAAACTGTAAGCTCAGACAGCTTGTGTTTCCCTATTCATTGGCTGAGGCCAGGAACTAAATAAAGCACCATTCCTTTGACTTCAACCTATTGTCAGCCCCTTTTTTTAAAAACATATGCATGTAGATATATAGATAGATAGATATAGACAGACAGACAGACAGACAGGCAGACAGAGGGACAGGCAGATAGATAGATAGATAGATAGATAGATAGATAGATAGATAGATAGATAGATAGATGGAAAGACAGACAGGTAGACAGACAGACAGGCAGGCAGACAGACAGACAGGCAGGCAGACAGACAGACAGACAGGCAGGCAGACAGAGGGACAGGCAGATAGATAGATAGATAGATAGATAGATAGATAGATAGATAGATGGAAAGACAGACAGGTAGACAGACAGACAGACAGGCAGGCAGACAGACAGGCCGGCAGACAGGCAGGCAGACAGATAGGCAGACAGACAGGCAGACAGACAGACAGACAGACAGATAGACAGACAGACAGACAGACAGACAGACAGACAGACAGACAGATAGATAGATAGATGGAAGGATAGGTAGAAAGACAGACAGACACAGAAAGATAGATAGATGGATGGATAGATGGAAAGACAGATGGAGAGACAGACAGACAGACGGATGGATGGATGGATAGATAGATATCACTTGATCCAACGATCCTGTGAGGTAGGTGCTACTATTATTTCCCATTTTATAAATGAGGGAACTGAGGCTGAGAACTCAATTCAAGTTCTAGTTGCGTTACTCACTAGGTGTTTAGTGTTAAACAAGCGTCTCTGCTTCCTTGGGCCTCAGTCTCCTCATGTGCAAAATGGAGATGCTACCACTCACACTCCTAGAACTCTGGGTGATTCACATAATGATGATCTGTTGTTATTGATGATGACAGTGATGATGATGACCTGAGTGCCCATAGACAGGCCACATGAGAGATGAAATCTGATCACGTAGGAATGAATTTTGCAAACCTTAAACCACTATATAAATGCTAGCTATCACTATTATTATTAATATTTTTAATACTAATCGATCATTCAAATCTCTTCCTCAGACAGGCCTTCTCTTCTCCTGCTCTGAGTCTGAGTAAGTTTGACCCTTTCCTTAGCACAGGGCACTGCTTACTGCCTGACCCATTAACCCAGGGCATGGCAACACTGAGAGCCAGGCCCTGAGGGGTCTATTGAGGCAGGAGCCCAAATCCATGATCCACAGGTGGGTCGCAGACCCTGCCTGGGCAGGTCACCAGGGAGATGGCATTTCAGGCAATGTCTTAATGACAAGTTCCATTGGTGATACTAAAGAATTCCATATGAGTTTTCTTTCTTCTGTTCTTTCTGAAAATTGAGAGCAATGCCCCTAGGAACATCCAGGGAACCAAGGAGTGTCTGCAACAGTCCATAACCTTTCAGTGTAACATTCAATTTACCAAACCACAACCGACGGCTGCCCAAGTACTAAGTCGTGCTGTTTGGGGGGAAGTCCCTCTTCGTCCCTAGACATGGGGGCCATTTTAATGAAAACTGGCAGTGATAGTTTTCCTGCAGCTTTGACCCCCACTTGGCAAACCTTCCCAGAAACACAGGCCCACGGACCCATGAGAGATGCTTCAACCTACAATCTATCTTTATTCCTTATGAAAATAGGAGCAGCTTCTCCACTTTCCATCCCCAGCCACAAAAGCATAGGTGAACAGGCATGGCAGGCCAAGTAAGTCTTCCCCATCTTTCTCTCCACTTCCCTTCCCCCCCCCAACCCTGTAAGAAACCAGGCCTCCCCATACACAGGGCCCTAATTGTCTGGTAAGACTATGATCAAAGAGCTCTAAATATGCTTCACAGGTGACACATATTTAGCCCCAGGAATCGCTCCGGAGCACTTGAAAGTACCCAAAAATCGGCCCAGAGAGAGATGTGAATATATTTTTGGCGCTGTTTTGAATCGAGTTTCATTTGGCAATCACTGGGGGACTGACAAAAATATTCACGTCAAAACATTTTCTAGCACAAAATTTATGAAAGAATTTGGCCTGAGTTTTTTTCTTTTTAAATGGGGGGCGGGGGGGGCGGGGGAGAGAGGAAGGGATCGGCTCCAGATGTTGGTAAGAATTTTTTTCCCCCTGAAGCTGATCCTGCCAGAGAAACATCTGAATCAATAGACTTTATATCCTAATGGACTGCAAGCCTCCCATCAGACTCTGAGCTGTGTTCCACAAAGGCATTGTCTGTGCCAGGGGCTATTTTTGACTGCATTACAAGCCTGTTAATATTCTGAGGAAGTGCCCTAGGTCAGGGACTGCTCAGTGGTAACCCTGGGGTCTGGGGTAATTGCCCTAAGAGGTGGCACATGGTCGTCCATGGACTGTAATGATTTAGACAGTATCTCTTTCACATCAAGAAGTTTCCACTCAGAAGAGACCTAATCGAAAGTAATCTTGAAAATTAGGGAAAATAAAAACCATGCCCACGGTTACCTAAATACCTATTTCCTTATATTTTCTGCCCTAAATAACCTAGTTCCAGAGAAATGTAATTTTTCCCTTCTGGTAAGAAGCAAATGCCTTGCGAGAGTCGTTTGATCATCACAGGCCTTGTTTAAATGCTGTGACTGGTCAAGTATTATTGTTTAGCCAAGTGTTTCATAGGGAAAGTGTTAAGCAGAGGCAGAGCATGGGCCTGAGAAGGCACCCCAAAAGCTGGATCTGGAGGAGACCAGACTTAGAACGATACCTGGTCCCCTTAAGCCACAAGGTCTTAGCATTTACAATTTGTACAAATTAATTTGGCTCTCCCAAAAATACAATACAACTCCATTTAGTAAACATTCACTAAGCACCCGGTATGTGTAAGGCATTGTGGTAAACTCTGGATGTACCAGAACTAAAACAAGACAGCCCTTGATTCTAATTTGCTTAATCTCTCTGGGCCTCAGTTTTTCTCATCTGTAAAACCCAAATAAGCAACTACCTCATGATATGGTTTTGAGGATGAAATGAGACGATGTGCTTTATAAATCTTTAAAAGTGCTATATAAATGTGAACTGTTATCATTAGTCCATCTGTGCTCTTGAAAAATAAGTGACGTTCATATAGCAATTAAAAGTTGACAACCATTTTCTCCCCTGGGCCTCCCAACAGCCCTGGTCAGTACTGCAGGCATTTTACAACAGAGAATCAGAGAGAGGCAACATCTTGCTCAAGGCTGCACAGAAGAAGCAGGTTTTGAACCAAAGCCCATCCTGACCAGGACCGGCTCCCCGATATCATCCTACCTGGATGGTGGCAAGGAAGGAATTTTGGCACCATGGTTAAGTTGGTAGAGAAGATGATTGGAGATTCGGAGAGGGGAGGGGAGGAGAAGGAAGGGAGAACCTTTTTGCTGCCTTTCAAATAGCTCATAAAATGTTAGAGTTCAAAGGGTCCTTGAGAAGAATTTGTTATCTAGGAGGAGAACCCATGAAACAGAGTCAGAGAACCCAGGTTGCAGTTCTAGGTCTGTTATTATTTACTAGGTATAAAAATCTGGGCAAATCACTCAACTTTTATGATCCTGTTTCTCAGAACCATAACTAGGACCGGTGACTAGGGCTTTGCCATACGGCACCACATTTGGAGGGCACCGAATTTAAAAACATCTCATTAGAATGATTAGTTAAAAACAGGAAACCATCACATGGGCAGGAGTGGGTTTACTCCCTTACTCAACTATGGTACACTGCCCCCCTCAGCCACAACTTTGTGCTGGTGTCCTAGGCGCTCTCCCCTGGGGCACAGTTTATAGTTGGGCTGTTTTCCTCACCATAAGATGGGAACAATAATATTCCCATTAATTGCTGTCACATGATTAGTGTAAGGAAAGTGCTTTTCAAACCTTAAAGTATACATACACATGAGTGACTCATGACCTCCTCCTTGGGCAGCTAGGTGGCCCAGTGGATAGAGCACCAGGCCTGAGTCAAGAAGACCTGAGTTGAAATCCATCCTTAGACACTTACTAGCTGTGTAACCCTGAGCAAGCCACTTAACCCTGTTAGCCTCAGTTTCCTCATCTGTAAAATGAGCCAGAGAAGAAAATGGCAAATCACTCTGTTATCTTTACCAAGAAAACACTAAATGGAGTCACAAAGAGTCAGACATGACTGAACAACATCAAATGACCTCCAGTGGGTGACCTTTACTGATGCCCAGTGAGCAATCTTTTACCCTAGAAATTATCTTACATTCCCATGTATATACTTTGTGTTTTCTTACTTTTCTACGTGCTGTATCACCATTGTGTCCCAACACCACCAAGTAGAATATAAGCTCCACGAGGGCAGAGACGTATTAGCTTTTCTCTTCATATCACCAGCACCCAGCCCAGAGATTTGTATACAGAAGTGACTTAATAAATATTTGTAGAATTGAATTATCTAATCAAGCCCCCCTCATTTTACAGATGAGGAAAGAGACCCAGATAGAAGTAGGATCATAGTTGATATGATAATGGAATCCTGGCCTTTAGAGACCAACAGGACCCTGGAAACCATTATTAATCAAGCCCCTTCATTTTATAGAGGAGGAAACTTGAGATCCAGAAGGAAGACTTTTTGATCTCAAAGTCACAGATCTGGTAAGTATCAAAGCCAGGATTTGAACCTAGGTCTTCTGGCTTCCATGACAGCAGTTCATTTTTCTTACCCCCTCAAGGCCTATCAGCACCCCTGAGATATAGCCCCAGAAAGGACCCAATCCTTGATTTTGTCAGCCCCTGGTAGGATGGGCCCCTTTCTGCTCTCCTTCTTTCTGCCTGCCAGATTCCAGGAACCAAAGGGGAAAATACTGAGCATCAAAACATTTCAAGGTCTTTCCCACATTCTGCGCTCGAACGAAAGGCCCAGCCTTTCCGCTAAGAGACAAAGGGCTGCCAAATAACCTGGAAATCCCTTGAAGGTCTTCCAAGCAATCTAAGAGATAAGAAAATGGAGATTGCATGCAGAATTTGGGCTTTTGACAATGTAGAAGGGGAAACAGTGCGCTGCCCATGTGCAGTGGGCATGACACACCATGACCATGTGTGGAGGATCTGTGCTTCGGCAGTTGCGTCTCAGGGACATGGAGACCTCTGCAGACCCTGCCCCAACTTTCTGATGCCCCAGGATGAATGAAAACATGGAGCAACATAATCATCTGTCTGGCTTTTAAAGGCCTGCATGACCTGGCCCCTTCCTAGCTTTCGGTCTGCTCCCTTCCAAGCACAGTCCAATCCAGTGATACTGGCCTATGATGCTGTGTTCTTCGCACAGGACACTCTATCTCCTGACTTTGTGTCTTGGGCTGGCTGTCCTCCAGGTCTGGAATGCTCTCCCTCATTTACCTTCACCTCCTGTCTTCTCTGGTTTCCTTTCAAACTCAATCCCACCTCCAGCAAGACGCTCTCCTCTGCCGTCCCTTCCCCCCATGCCTTCCTTCTGAGGTTACCTGTGGACACGGTATATACTTTATATGTACATAGTTGCTTACATGTTGGTCTATTCTCCCCCTCCCCCTTCTAGACTTTTAGCTCCCTGAGGGAACATTATTTTTGCCTTTCTTTGTATACCCAGTGCTTAGAACAGTGCCTGACACATAGTAGGTGCTTCATAAATACTTATTGATTGATTGTCTGTAATAGAAAGGGCCCTGAGAGAGAAGTCAGGAGACCTGGATTGCAGCCCTGACTCTGCTGTGTGCCACTGGGTAAATCTCTTCCTCTTTTTAAGCTTCTGTTTCTTCCTCTGCAAGGGGATTGAACCAAATGACCTCTGAACATCCTTCAGGCATGAATTTCTTAGGACCTTGTGCCCCAGAATCTGCCCTTGAGACTCAAGGCCCAGGGGAAGACCGGCTATTGCTGAACCTTCACCTTTTTAGCTAAGTATTCCAAAAGAGTGTGTACATTGTATTACCCATAGTCCATCATTCTTTGTTGGTTCTGCAGATGGACGATGAGCTGAGCCCAGAATCAAATGGAAGGAAGAGAAGCATCAGGACTCCATTTGAGCAACTGCATAAACCTCCATGAAACAAAAATCTGTTTATTTTTAGTTTTGAAAAAAGCTTAACTTATTGGCATCTTTTGTTCTTACATTATCTTCATTTTCCAATATCTCTTTCCCCACTCCCCTACTCAGTGGACCATCCCTTGCAACAAGAATTAAAAAGAGAGGGGAAAAAAGCAATTCAGAAAAATTAACCAACACATGACCTTAGTGTAACAGTCTGTATATGCGGTATTCCAACACCCCTAGTTTCCCACCTTTGAAAAGAAAAAAAGGAAGTAAATTTTTTTATCTGTTCTCCAGGCTCAAGAAAGACCTATACAGACAAATAAACAAACAAAACCCTTTATTTTTAATGTGAACTTGACAAACACGAACATTTTACCATACCATGAATAGAAAAAAGAGGACAGCATAGGAAACCACAAACCTCCACTAAGTAGTGCTTGTTAAAGGCGTGCATGACCAATTCAAATGAAACATGGGAATTCCAAAACTACCTTTGGAACCCTTGTGAATTTCTTCCTGCCTTCTTCTGCTAATTTAGGAAAAAAAATTCATTGATGCTCTTTTCTTTCTTTCCTTCCTTTAAAAATATCTATCTTTTTAAGACTAATGTTAGCTCTTGTGAGTGCGTAACAGCCTGAAGATGCTGTTTATAGGTATTTTGCTGAATGCTTATTGTTCAATTGTTTTCAGTCATGTCTGACTCTTCATGACTCCATTTGGAGTTTTCTTGGCAGAGATACTAGAATGGTTTGCCATTTCCTTCTCCAGCTCAGTTTACAGATGAAAAAAACTAGGGTAAACAGGGTGAAGTGACTTGCCCAGGGTCACACAACTAGTAAGTATCTAAAGCCATATTTGAACTCAGGTCTTCCTGACTCCAGGCCTGGCATTCTATCCATTGTGTCATCTACCTGCCCTGTGCTGAGTGCACCAAGTGCAAAAATACTTAAGGGTCTCTTCAATGAGTCCTATGATAACTCAAAAGAGATCAGACTGACTAGCCACACAAGACAAACCAAGTGAATCAAGAATACCTATTGTCCTAAGATATGCAGTTACAGAGACACCACATAGAACTGGCCCATCAGTACATAGTTCTTGGACAAGTGTTACAAATAGGCAACTCTCTGGGCTCAAAATTGTAGATAAGAGTAGTCTGAATTGCCCATTGGAGAACTGCAGTATTTTTAATGACCTGAAGCTTCACTCTGATCTGAGATCCATCTTTTTCAACTTCAGTACTCTTGTAATATGGCTACACATCATGGTATATTACATTCATGGAAAAATTAAAGTAGCAGGTTACCCCACATATAGTGAGTTTACAATCATCTCTGTGTCATAATAACACATCGAAAGAGGATGGAGCATGTCAACAGGCCCAAAATGCAACCAATGAAGAATCGCACATAGGAAGTAGCATTCAATGTGTCTTCAGTGAGATGGACAACTAGATAAGGAGATGGGCTAATCATGTGGCAAGAAGTGATAAAAGATGGACGGCCCATTTGCTCTTTTTGTACCCATGTAAGGTCAAGCTAGGGAACACCCCAGGACATTCAGTAGACTCCCTACAGATGATTTATGGCAGGTTGTGCACAAGAGTTACACAGAAAGGCATGGGTGGGCTATCTGGCCTTTTGAAGGGAGCGTTCATGTCAACAAGACCACAGATCCACTATATCATTGAAGCATTTTTCCAGTGAAGCTATATGACTATGAATCATGGAGCACCACCATCTCGGAAAGATAAAAATTTCTGGCAACCCAAAGGGCATGATAGAGATCTATGGGGGTATATATAGGGTATATTACCAATAATGACCTGGTGCTTTAAGAAGATGATTTTGGCAGGGTAGGGGTGATACATACATACATACATACATACATACATACATATTTAGATAGGTAGAATGTCTATTAAGCAGTTGTAATGTGCCAGGCACTGTGCTAAGCACTAAGGATACAAATATAGAAAACAAATGGCATGCTCTACTCTCCAGTAGCTTACATAATAGGGGAAAACAAAACATAAAGGGGAGCTGGAAAGGGGAAAGGGTACCCCTGAGGTAGGCAAGGCTGTTGAGAAGATGGTGCAGTGAAGAGAGTGTGTTTAGCTGTGAATGAAACAAGCATGCCTTAGTCCCCTCAAGAAACGAGATCCCAGGCAGAGATTCTTTAATCAAAAGAACAGACCTTAGAAAAGGTGAAAGGTCCTCCATGTTATGGCATGAAGGGACTCTGGAACCACAAAGAAGATGGCAGCATAAGCTCTGACAGGCCCTACCAACCTGATAAGCTCTCAGGGAGCTGTTAATAGCAGGTGTGCCTGTTGTCTGTAGATCAGCCTGGTTGTGTTTGGAGAGGCTAATTAAATGGTTCCATTCAGGATGATCGATGTTTTTGCCCCAGCAGAACCCATCTATTAATCACTCAATCAGTAAGCACTTATTCATTGAGATCACTAATTCTTATGCTTTACATTGGTGTTCAGAATACTCACACTGATGAAATCACACATGCTTGAAGTATCGAAATATACAAAAGATGGACTGAAGAAGGAGAGGCTAGAGATGGGAGGACCAGCTCAAATGCCATAATAATGGTCCAGATAAGAGACAGATTGCTCCAGAACTAGGAAAGTAGCTACGTGAACAGAGAGGAAGCTACTATGGAGGGAGAATCAACAAGAATGAGCAACTGTTTGGATGTGTTGAGGGGGAGGGAGAGGAAAGAGGCAAAGATGAGTCAAACTCAATATTAGTCAGCCATGTGAGAAGACAGCCAAATACACTAGCACAATCTTAGCCTGCTTTAAGAAGCATGACTTCCAGGGATAAGGAGATGATAAACTCTCTTCAGTGCCCCAGTCAGACTACTTATGGAACATCTTGTTTGATTCTGGGCACCATGGTCTAAAGACATTGGTATTCCGGAGACAATCCAGAGGAGCACCAGCAGGATGGGGAAAGGTCTTGAGAGGACAACATATGAGAATTGTCTGAAGAAACTGAGAAGCTGAGAATGGAGAAGATGTAAGGGGAACATGATAGCGTCTCCAAGAATTTAAAAGGATGTGAAGTGGAGGAACAATTAGGCTTTTCCTGTTTGGCCTCAGGGGACAGACCCAGGAGGAATAAATGTAAGTTGTAAAGAAGTAACTTGTCAGGAAAAACTTCCTAACAATTAGAGGCATTCAAAAGTGTAATGAGTGGGCTGCGTTGGCAAGTGGTGAAGTCACTTCACGTGGCCATCGCATTTAGTGAGAATTCCTTTAAGGTATGGGTTAAACTAGATAGATGACAACACAGCTCTTTAAAATTCTGTAATTCCCAGGTCTTGAGCCTTGGACACTGGAAGGATGGCAATTCTAGTAACAGAAACTGGGAAATTGGGAGAAAGGACAGATTTTCAGCAGGAGTCACAAGTTCAGTTTTGGACAGTTCAGGTACCAATGGGACATCTAAGTGGAGATGCCCATTCAGTGCTGACAGACTGGAGTTGCTGTTGTAAACTGAAGAATCATTTGCATTTGAGGTGACTGAAAGGAATGGATGAGATTACTAAGGGAGAGAGTTTACAGATAGAAGGGAGTTGAGGACAGTGCTTTGAGAGACAATCATACTTAAGGACTGGAAGGAAGATGAGGAACTATTAAAAGACACTAAGAAGTTGTTGGACCAGAAAGAAAAGGACCAGGAGAGAGAATGTCTAGAAGTCATGGAAAGAGAGTCAATTCAGAAGTGTGGGGGGAGGGGGGAAATGGAAAGAGAGGGATTGACTCAATTTAGCCATTTATTGAAGCACTTAGAATGTAAGCTCCTGAAAACGACTAAATTTCACTTTTGTCTACAGATCATTAGTTTAGCCTGGCACATAGTAAGAACTTAATAAATACTTTCTGATTGATTGCTAAAGATAAAAAGATTTTTTTTAAATAGCCTGTTGGGGCAGCTAGGTGGCATGGTAAGTAGAGCATCTGCCCTGGAGTCAGGAGGACCTGAGTTCAAATGTGACCTCTGACACTTGACACACTTACTAGCTGTGTGACCTTGGGCAAGTCACTTAACCCCAATTGCCCTGCCTTCCCCCCTCTAAAAATAGCCCATCCCTTCCCTCAAGCAACCTATATTTTATTGGGGGTGGGGAGTAGTTTGCAACAATTACAAAAATGAATAAATATGAGGTCATTAGAGGAGGGTAAGAACAGAAACAGTCCTGAGAATCAGAAAATGTTTCCTTTGAGTGGTAGTTCTCAAAGTATGGTCTAGGAATCCCTGAAGACCCCAGGGAGCCTTTCAGGAGGTCCATGAGACCAAAATTATTTTCATGATAATACTAAGACATTTAAATTTCTAATAGGGTAAATATCAATAGATCTGACCCACATAAGCAAGAGCTGTTTGAGGGGTCCTCAATAATTTTAAGTGTAAAGGGTTCCCAAGACCAAAACATTTGAGAATCACAGCCTTTGGAGGTAGAACCCACACAGAGCCTTAAAGAAAGATAAAGAACCCAACATGCGGAGGCAAACTGGTAGTGGGCTCCAGGCATAAGTCTTGTGTGAAGTCCCCAGACATGGGACATGGAATGCCAGGTGCCCCAAGCAGTTAACTGGCCGACTTATAGGCTGGAGCATGGAGGAATGGATGGAGAGCCAGCCTGGGAATCAGATTGGGGTTCAAGTTTCTCCTTGACTGGTTGTGTGACCTTGGGCAAATCACTTTGGTCACCTAAGGCACCTAGGCGGTTCTCTGAGACTCTAAACTAAGGAGAAGGGGCTAACCTGACTTGGTAGAGGGAGTTTCTTCGCCTTGGAGTTCCTTATAGTGGTGAAATCAAAGTGCTTTTCCTCCTCATTTCTGCCTCCTGGCTTCCCTGGCTTCCTTCAAGACCCAGATAAAAATTTTACCTTCTTCACAGATTATTTCCTGATCCCCTTTAAGTCTAATGACTTCCTTCTGTTTGTTTCTAGTTTATCCTGTCTATACTTGTTTGGACACAATTGTTTTCTTGTTGTCTCTCTTGTCGGACTGTGAGCGCCTTGTGAGCAGGAACCGTCTTTTGCCTTTCTTTGCATCCCCAGCATTTAGCATGGTGTCTGGAATACAGGAGGTGCTTAATAAATGTTTATTGATGACTGACCGTCCCATTTTTTTAATACACAGGACTACAGCTGAGTTTATTTGCTGCCTTCTTTGAAGGAGTCAGTCAAGAAAGAGATGTTGGGAGTTAGAAAACATGCATTTGAAGCTCAGTTCTCCTAGGCTTTAACTATACAGCCTTGGATAACTGGGCTTCAGTTGATTCATCTGTAAGAGGGAGGAGGCAATGGACCAGATGATCTCTAAGATGTCTTCCAACTCTAACTTCTATGATTATATATGAATGATGGATGGGGTAAGGTCCCAAAGGAGGAAGTAGGCTAAAGGGCCCAAGTGGAGGGAATAGCCTTGGCAAAGAGAAGGGCCACCTGATCCTTTGAGGACAGAGTCCTGGGGAACTTGAACAACATTCCTAGAAAAATGCTTATTCAATAAAGAGATGAAGCAAAGGACATAGATTGATAGAAGGTTAGACCTGGAAGGGACCTAGAGATCAAGCCCCTAGCTCAATCTTCTCTCATTTTACAGAGGAAAAAGAAAAGGAAGAGGAAGAAGAGAAGGAGGAGGAGGAGATGGTGATGATGATGGTGATGGTGATGGTGATGGTGATGGTGATGGTGATGGTGATGGTGATGGAGGAGGTGATGGTGATGGCGGTGGCAGTGGCGGTGGTGGTGATGGTGGTAGAGGAGAAGGAGGAGTGAGGGGAGAAATAATAGCTAGCAGTCACGTGGCACTTTAAGATTTTGGCAAAGCACTTTACATTTATCACATTTTATCCTCAAAACATCCACAGGAGGTGAGTGCTATTATTATCCCCATTTTACAGATGAGAAAACTGAGGCAGACAGAGATTAAATGATTTGCCCAAAGTCACACAGCTAGTGAATGTCTGAGGCCACATTTGAACTCAGGTCCTCCTGACTCCAGGTCCAGCCCTCTACCAAGCTGCCTAGAATAAACTTGAGATACAGAGGAGAGAAGTGACTAAACTAAAGTCACCAGGCTAGTTAAATATTGGAGCTGAGCCTAGATCCTTGATATAGTAACTCCAGATCAAGGCTTTGATCACCCTTTCTATTTTGAAGTTTTATGGACCTCTCAGTCTTCTGCTTCTCTTGCCAAAGTTGCACCATTTGACTGGAGCCAAGGACGGTGGTGGCAGTAGGGGGAATACGGCTATAGGTGTCGAAGTCCTGTCTTACTTTTCAAGAGAAAAAAGAGTCAGCAGGCAAAGCTCTTTGCAACTTTCCTCTGCCAAGGAAAATGGATTTGGAGGAGGGGAGGGGAGGGTTGGGTGGGAACATAATTTGCATTTGTCCAGACTTCGTTCCCCCAGCACCCTGCACTGGGGCCCCGAAGGCTCCCCCAGTCCAATAAGCATGTTTACATGCAGTAGTCGGGAGGAAATTGCATGTGAAAGCACTCTAGAAGGAGCTGGTATTTTGTTGCAATTATCCATAAGCCTTGTGTTTACATGGGGGTTTTAGGAAGAATTCAAAGCATATCTCCCCGTTGCGATGCGGCAATAAGCATATCAAATGAGTGTTCAAAAGGCCTATGCTTTTTGCAAAAATAAGAACCAAATGGCCGGGTAATTTCCAGCAGAGAAGAAATCACTATAGCAATTCCACGGTCTATTTAGAACACTTTCATAAAACCTTTTAAATAATAAAACTCTACACCCCCATTTACAAAACCCACCCGGTGTTATTGAACTTATATTTCCAAATACCGGGTATTGCTGATTGTTAGATTAAATGCATGGAGCCCATGGGTCCTCCTCTTCCTTTCTACGGACCCACTCAGATTCGGGTTAGAATTGTGGGGACTCTTAATGGTAATTTATCCACCTTAGCTCATTTGCCTCCAAATGTAAAGCACTTAATACAGTGCCTGACACATAGTAGGTGCTTAATAAATACTTATTTATTCTCTTCTCTTCCCCACCCATTCTTCAAGTTACTCCAGGTCTGGGTTTTCAGTTGCTTGCCCAGCTAACAGACCCTGGTCAAGGGCAATTTTGAAGCAGAAAGCATTGGGCTGGGATAGAAACAGAGATTAAAGTTATGGAAATAGTACTACAGTAGCCACATTCCAAAGGAGAACAGTGCCCTTCCACTTCTCCTCTAAGAAAAGTCCAGGGACAACGTGTCAAGCCTCTCAACTCCAAACACCAACAGCTGAAGGGTACTGACTCCTAGAGAGCCCTGGGGACTGAAGACTTCAGTGAAGGTCAAAATCCATGTCTGGGAAGCCCTCTGTCCTGCTCTTTTAGCTAAGCATCATAAATGAAGAGATAGAAGGGACCTCATCTGTCTTACCCAGCCCCAATCCAGGCCTCAAGATCACACAGGTAAGGAAGCATCAGAATGTGAACCCAGAACCCTGCTTTCTCCACTGTACCGTACTTGTTCCCAATCCACCATGCTTCTCTCTCCATGCAGCACAGTTACTAAGATGGGAGAATCATAGAACTTAGGGTAGAAGGTGCCTGAAAAGGCAGCTAATCCAAATTCTCTCCTCCACAATATCCCTAAGGGATGGTCCTTCTGCCTCTGCTTGAGTGCCCCCCTGGAATAAAGAGCTCAATGCATCAAAAGGCTGGCCATGCCATATCTTGACATCTCTGATCATTAGAAGACTTGCTAGTGCTTCATTCACAAATGTTCTTGCAATGATCTAATTTAGTTGGATCTCAGGCCAGACTTTATGCAGATTAATTTTCTCTCAACCACACTTCCATGTTTTATGAGGTGATACAATCTCTCACCATCCTCCCTAGGGGATTATTTCATAAATGAATAAATATTCAAAATTACTTTTGTCCTTGGCTTCCATAGTTTGTCTCCTGTCAAAGAAACCAAGTATTTGCTCGTGAGTCAGTTTCTGAATTATCTTGGCCTCCTTGTTGGTAGAATTTTTTTTATTCTCATTAAGTGTTCCGCAGGAAATAATAATCCATCCCATTGTCTTTTCCTTGATCGATTTCCCATTTTTAATTATAACTATTCCATCAGTTACGATACAGTCTATTTCATTGTTGATTTCTTGGTGCTCATCATGCTGGATGCCTCTTGACTTTCTTCTTAAAGTTTTTATGACCTCTAAGTTAGTTTTCAGAAACTTTTGAACATTTTCATTTCTTAATGACCCAAATTTTCAAATATATTTTTTGCCATCCTTCCCTATGCCCACCTTTGCGATGAAGTCACCGAATATGGAAAGAACCTTAGAAGCCATCTAGTTCAATTCTTTTATTTTACAGATGTGGAAACTGAGGTCTACAGAAGTTAAGTGCCTCTCAGGCATACATATAAGGACTGAGCCAGGACCCAATGCCTTTGACTCCAAATGCAGCGAATAAGTTGACTTAATTAGAAGGATCTTGTCAAGTTTTTAAAAGAATTTCCCTCTTTGTAGGATCATAGGAGTAAGCTGTAAGTGACCTCAAAGATCATTTAATCCAACATCCTCACTTTACAGAAGAATAACTGAGGCAGAAAGACATTGAGGGACTTACCCAGTCATATAGGCAAAAAAGTACCAGAGTCAAGATTTGAACCCAAGTCTGACTGAATCTTGTACTTATCTTCTTCATGTCTTCTTCATTCCATACAATGGATGAGGGCAGAAAAACTGCAGTTATCTTCATGGTAGTCTTCACTAAAGTTCATCATGAGGCATGAAAACATATATATCAAGTATCCCATGAAATAATGGTTCATGTTGCCTTGGAGTGTCTGATCAGTCCAACTTTGCCGAATTTTCCATTTGTCTCTTCAGGAACCTAATTCCATTTAACACTACCTTCTTTTTGCCTTCTGGTTTCCTTTATAGTAAGAATGTTAATATTAATATGGTTCAGGTCATCCAATATCATATCAATTCACTGATCCTGGGACAAAGATTTTATTTTTGGTGTACTATATTCTGCCTAAAAATGTTGTGATTCTGAATTTGCTGTTCAGGCATCTTGTACTCATGTCTGACTCTTCACGACCCCATTTTGGGTTTTCCTGGCAAAGACACGGGAATGATTTGCCATTCCCTTCTGCAGGTCATTTTATAGATGAAGAAATTGAGGTGAACAGGGTTAAGTGACTTGCCCAGGGTCACACAGCTAGTAAGTATCTGAGGCCAGATTTGAATTCAGAAAGAGGAGTTTTCCTGACACCAGGCTCAGTGCTCTATCCACTGTGCCACCAAGCTGCCCCATGATTCTTAATACCTCTGACTAATTTTTTATCACAGTCACTATCCTACTGATAAGCTAGGTAGTTCAGCAGATAGAGTCATGGACCTAGAATCAGGAAGACTTGAGTTCAAATACAGCCTCAAATACGAGCCATATGATGCTAGGCAAGTCACTTAACCTCTGTCTATCTCAGTTTCTTCAAATGTAAATGAAGGTAATAACAGCACCTAACTCAAAGGGTTGCTATGAATATCAAATGAGATAATATTTATAAATTGCTTTGTACGGTATCTAGTAAATAGTAACTAAATAATGTTTTCCTTCCCTCCCCTATGCCCTGAGCCCTGCAGAAGAAGGAGTAGGTTGTACAGGACTGAGCTCCATTTTGCATTTTTCTTTGTTTCATAGATCACCACGATCAAAGAATTCATTATCAAGGGTTCTAGCCTACTGGCGATAGACTTTTCCATACTTAGCTAGGCTCATTCCCAAAAAGCAGACATAGTCTAGTCCCGGGACCAGAATCAAAACTTTTCTGGCTGGATAGAGTCTTAGAACCTGTGTTCCACTGGTATGGCCTTCAAAAGCCATGGTTTACCTCCATTCTTAATGAAGTATTGGAACTGGAATTTCTGTCCAGGTTCCATATGCCAGCCCTTCAGATATTTAAAGGCATCTACCATATTACACCCTACCCACCCCCCGAGTCTTCTCTTTTATATGCTAAAAATGCCAAGATCTTCAGCTACTACCATCTCATATGGTTTCCATCTTCTTCACCATCCTGGTTGTCCTACACTGGAGGTAGGACAGCAGGCATGTTTGCCAGTTTTAAGAGCTTCCAGCTACACTTAAAATGGCCCAGTATCTACTCTAGCTAAATAAAGTCATTTTCTTTTGAACCTTTCCAAAGACTCTTTTTTAGATCCTAAGTGACCTTAATTTGGGTCTTGACAGATGCCAAGACCTAATACCTTAAAATAACATGCTGTGTCTTTCTCCTATTGTTATTCTCTTTTTTGAAAACTTGAAAAGTAATTTGGCTTTGCAATAATCCGGGGACCCCTCTGTTTTAGAGGGACCAAGCACTCTTGTGATAGTCATTCATTGAGTCAATAAGCATTTATTAATTTATTACTTTATTACATTTATTAAATTATTGTTATTTATTATTAATTTATTACTCTGTGAATGGTACTGAACTAAGTACTAGGGATACAAAGAAAGACAAAGAGTCCCTACCTCAAAGGGCTTACAATCTAATGGAGACAAGTGGATAAATACATACAAGTAAATATATGAACAAAGTGTGTAAAGGATAAATAGGAAAAATTAAACAGAGTGAAGACACTAGAATTAAGAGGGATTGGGAAAGACTTCCTGTAGAAGGTGGGGGTATTAGTTGAGACTTGAAGGAAGCCAGGGAAGCCAGTAGGCAGAGATGAGGAGAGAGAGATTTCCAGGTATGGGAGGCAGAGAAAATGCTGGGAGTTAAAAATTGGAGGGTCTTGTTCATGGAAAGGCAAAGGGGCCAGTATCACTGGATAGAAAAGTATGGTGGGGTGGGGGTGGGGAGTATAAAGTGTAATAAAGACTAGAAAGGTCTTCATAGACTGTGTGCACTACAGCCTGGCCCCCTTCTCCTGCCTAGCATCTTTCCTGTTCTACACTGATTCTGAAACCACCCATTCTTGAAATTTCTCTTTCTGGTGCTTCTTTCCTTTCCTATTCCCAACATCAGGAGCAGTCAGAACGCCTGAGTAAGACATTGCTCCTCCCTAGAAAATCTCTGGCTCCCACCTACATTGCTGAGATGCCTTGTTGTTTGGGACCCAGCTGTTCCTGGACCAAACTAGAAGTGCCCAAATCCTGGCATAACTTGGGTACCAGGTCAGAAGGATGCTTCTCACACCATAGTTCAGTGAAAAGAGCAAGGGATTTGGAGTCAAAGAACCTGGATTACAATCCTAGCTCTTCCATTTATGGTTCTTTGGCAACTAGTTTCTCTGGGCCTCAGTTTCCCCATCTGTAAAATGAAGTTGAACTGAATCACCTCTAAGGTCCCTTCTAGCTATACATCTTTAATTTTATGATTCCCTTTATTCTGTGGCCTGAAGATCACCTCACTGGTAGCCCCAACACCTCTCCTGGCTGAGTCACAACTGTATTCTATTACTTCTAGTGGACATCCAATTTTGTCCATGTATCTCTATTGACTGTGGTCTGGACGCATCCTCATCTCTGCAGTGACTGTGGTCTGGACGTATCCTCATCTCTGCCGTGACTGTGGTCCGGACGCATCCTCATCTCTGCAGTGACTGTGGTCTGGACGCATCCTCATCTCTGCAGTGACTGTGGTCTGGACGCATCCTCATCTCTGCAGTGACTGTGGTCTGGGTATATCCTTTGCCCTGACTTCTCATATTTCCCTTTCTGAAGCCCTTGGATGTTTCATAAACTCCATGGTTTAACATTTAACAACCTTCCCAATTTGGTCACAACCTCTTTTTCTAGCCTGATTATGCATTAGTGCCACCTTTTGCTCTCTTACCCATAATACTCCATTGCCATCTCTGTGCCTCTTTGCTAGTTGGCTATCTCTCCTAATGTACTCCTCCTTCTCTCCCACTTTCTTCCCTTCAAGACAGCTCATGTTCAATCTCCTACATAAAAGCTTCCTCGATTCCTACCCTACCTCTCCCAGTTCCTAATGTCATATTGTCCAAAATTACCTAGTTTGGGGTTTGTTTTAGTATCTTAACATTAACTAACTGTCCTCAGATTCTGTGCCCATCCTCCTTCACCAAGGGACTCCTCAGGTAGGATCCATGCAGGGGAACTAGCCTCTAATGAGCATCTCACAGTCTTTGACTCATCAAAACCCTCTGTTGGGGGGGGGGGGGAATGGGAGTGGGGGTGTACTTATTGCTTAGGTTTAGGCTCCAAAAATGGGGGATAAAAAGGTAGAAAAAGAATCAGTGAACAATATAAATCTGGCATGGGAGAGGCATGTATTTCCCAAACACACAAAAAAATGCTAAAAACACAAAAGACTTTCAAAATTGCACTTGGACAGTGACTTAAGGGAAACTAGGCACACTGCTAATGACTCCTTTGCCCAGCTGAGAGGTTGACACTTAAAACCATTTAAACATAAAGCTGTTTGCAGGACTGTTAATTTGACATTTTACCTTTCTTCTTTCTCTGCACCATCCAAACCGCTTTTGGAAGTGACTTGTGAGTTCGAAAGATCTTAATGTCCTGGGTCCATACAGTGAAGCTGACTGGGGACAAATGGAAGCTCTTTATTGTAGAAGATGATCCCAATTAACAATAATATATGACAAAAATAGTAATAATAACTAGCATTTATGTGGTGTTTTTAAGGTTTGTGAATCTCTTTGTAAATATCATCTCATTTGATCCTCACAGTACGGGTAGATACCGTTACTATCCGCATTTTACAGGTGAGGAAACCGAAGTACAAAAGGGTTACGTGAAGTTAAACAAACCATCCACAGTCACAAAGGTAGTGAGCTCATCGGTTTTCACCTAAGTGAATTGGCCATACGCGCTCCCTCCTCACCCCATGACCTCTGAGCTCTCTTCCGGGTCCAAATCGATGAAATATGAAGTCAAGATCTAAAACAGGACTTCGTGTCGGGGACAATTAAACAATTAAACTAATCGGGAGGCAGGTAATTCTCCCTCATTAGAGGTGTTCAAGCAAAGGTTAGACGGCGCCTTGTTGGGTTTGTTACAGCAGGCATCCTTTTTTCAAGTGTGGGTTAGACTACAGCTGCTGAGGTTGCTTGTTAATTCCTGCCTTAAATCCTGATGCCTGCCAGGAGGGTGCCTACCTTAGCCCTACCGTAGGGAACAGGAACCATCCCCTAGGTGAAGAGGCAGACTTTCTCCTCTCTTTTTTCCCAGACAAAGAGCCCAGGCACCAGAACTTTGCAACTAATGACTTTTGGCTCCCAGTCAAGACTCCAAGCCTTCAGGCTATCCAACTCGTACAAAGAGACAGAACAAAATCCTTTAAGGTAATCTTAAAGAGTTCCTTTTAGCTGCTACCTGAGAATGACTTTTTTAAAGGAGAAAATACCTAATGTTCATTTTTGTGACACATTAATATTGATCTCCCACCTCATTCAAATCTAGTCCTAAAGCCCAAATGCAAGGCTCTTCTCCAGGCTCTTAGGTTGATACAAAGTAACACAAAAGGTGTACGTCCAAGGTCATGACTCTCAGGCTTGGGAACTAAACCCTCCAGGCAGATTTACAAATGATAGCACCTGCTCCGGGAAAGCAAACCAAATACCCCGCTAAGTCAACAGCAACTCTCAGGGTCTTTCCAGCCCACAAAAGGCCCATTGAAAACCTTCTACCCAGTCCCCCTAACAGACTTGTAGCTTAAGCAAACTTCTTATTTCTAAAGAATTTTTGACCAGATTTGGGTTTGAAAAGAGCCCAGCTCTTCCAAGTACAGCTGCTGTACTTAGCCCCTCCACCCCCTCCCATCCCCCAGCTCAAGGACAGATTCCTGGAAGTCCCAGAGACCCTTTCACCTAACCTAGAAAGGTCACCTAACCTTTCAGTTTCTTCATTGAGAAAATAGGGTTAATTACCAAGTGAGATAGTAAACTAAGAAAAGACTCTGGGAAGGACAAAGTGCTATGCAAATGTAAAGGTTTATAATTGTTCCCAAAAGACAGGTAGGGTAAAGCATAGCAACTGCTTTTTAATCAAAAGATGGGGTTTCAAATCCTTGCTCTGCTTACCTTGGGCAAATTGTTTAACCTCTCTGGGGTCTAGTACCCTCATCCCTAAAATGGGGATAGATTCCCTCTGAGACCCATTCTAGCTCTAAAGTTCAAAATTCTGTGAAAAGTGCTGCATTGATTCTCTAAAAGATCATGATGTCCGTTGCCTCTTTGGAGCCTTCTGGTAGTTTGCAAGAGCATGGGAGTACTGTTAGAAATTTCCAGTTGATCATGTTCAAACTAATCTAAAGTACTTAGAGTACAAGTCACTCTGGCCCCTAACGAATGGCTTTAGTACTAATTGTTTATTAAATGACTCTTTCTAGGTCACTGTAGTCTATTTTTTCAGAAACCAGAAACATATATCTTTATCTATTTGTAGATCATATTATGACAGATTCATAACCTGCAGGAGATCTTAGATATCCTCTAGTCTACTCCCTACCACTACCATTTTACAGATGAGGGGTGTGTGTCACAGTGTCATCTCAAAAGAATTCAAACTCAGACTGTCTCCAAACCAAGTAAAGGCATTTATTTGGGGTAATGCACTGGGCTCTTCTCCTTAAGGGATGCAGCAGCCCAGCTGGGGTAAAAGTGGTCCCTTTATAGGGCAAGGGTGCCTACAATTGGCTGATGAAAAAAAGGCAGAAGACACCAAAGGATCCAGAGCACAAGCAATTTCCCAGGAGGCATCACAGTTCCCCCTCTAAAGTGGGGGATTGTTATGCTAATTATATGTTAATGAGCCCGGAGGTCACTAAAAAGTGAGGAGGGTTGGTTATGTGCAAGCATCATTTGGGAAAAGTCTCTTCTGTGGTTTTTTCGCCAACATCCTGTGTAAGGCTTACGTGGCGGACTGCACATTTATAGCTCACAGCAGAAAGGCTTCCACTGGTCACAAAGGTAGTAAATTTAAAATAAAAAAAAAAAAAACAAAGATAGTAAATTGAAGGACCAAGATTTGATTCTAAGACCTCTGATTACAAATCTAGCACCAACTTTGAATAATTGTTCTAACTATGAAGTGTTATATATCATATCATTTTGAGGGACCAAAAGTGTTGAAGTGTTGAGTCCAACAACTGTAGCGGAAAAAAAAAAAGAGGTTAAAAAAAAAAAGACCTTTTAATGACCATGCAGAGCTCAGCACTTCACACAGGCTTCAGCCTTCCTCACTGTCAAGCTGTCACTACATGTGGACTTGGCTCAGACCTTTCTCCTAAACAGACAGAAACATTTAAAGATTAACCTAAACACACAAAAAGGAGAGCAGTTGTCCTTCATCATAATTGCATTAGTTACTCAAATAATCAAACGATCTGTGATCTCATTGTTTTGGAGTTTCCTTCCACCACTCAATCCATGTGTGATGAGATAGTGCCTGTATTCTGAGGCAGGCCTACTACCAGCTCTCTCTTAGTCCAGGTTGGATTTGGAAATGAAATGAGACATTTGTAGGCCACTGAACAATGAACTGAAAGGAGATTTACTTTCCCCTGGCCTAGAAAGGATATGTAACAAGAATACAGTATTGCTTACCTTCAGCTTGGATAGATGAGGTCTCCCTCACCGCCTTGTGGAAATAATCAGCAAGTCATCATTGTGAGGTATCAAAACTCATGTGGTCTCAGGCATCCACCAAGTCTGAAAATCCCTAGATGCCACATGGCTTCTACTTTGTAGGCCCTTAGGGGTATGCTCTCAAAATAAAAATGTAGCCAGGCATACTTTTAAGTTTTAATCTTCATGTAAATGCTCACACTGAAAATTTAACAATTAGCTGTTGTTAACTAGTTCCACTCACCTTTCCTTAAGTGACCAGGAAACTTCGGCAGGGAAGGCAGAGCCAATCAGGTCCAGTGATAGCTTTGTCTCCTTTTAGGAAAAATTAATCCTTGTTGCAGGCAGAAAGGAGGAGGCTTGGGTTTAACCCATGTTGAAGGGGAGAGAGGAAGAAGCATTGGGCCTAAATGATGTTGTGGGGAAAATTCCAGTTCATATCACATTTCCTATAAATTGGGGGCTGGGGTGGAGGGAAGCCACCCAACATGCTGGAAGCTGTCTTGGATTTATCCTGATATTGTAAGGCTACCAGTAGAGCAATTTGGCTGTCTACCTGTCCCCCCTTCACCATCATCATATTGCTTGCCCATCTTCTCTTTAAAACATATCATTCCTTGACATCTTTTACTCCTTGTTCTTTGGAGTGTTTTGTTGGTTATATGTTACAGTCTGCCCACACAGGATATGTGCCTCTCCATTTCCCTCTTTATATTCATCTTTAATTCTCCAGGAATTGAGAACACTGGTAGATTGTTGGTGTGGGAAAAAAATTGAGTGTTCACTTCCATGATAAATTTGAGGTCATTAAAGTTTTGCAGTTGTCTGAGGGCAATCTAGTCCACTCTCTTCCTCTGTCCTAGATGCAGTGGACAAGTTATATTGGCTATCTACACAAATGCATGTTGTAATCTGGAAAACAGACATGATTTGTCCACTTGTGCTTTCCTGTATGGATAGTTGTATCATTAAGGCAAGTATCACAATATCAATGGTGACCGTGAATATGTCTGTATAGTTCTGTATGCAGAATATAAGAGACTCTCCATAAAGAAGGCAGAAGAAGTAAAACATGTATTCAGATACCAGAGGATCAAATCCCCAAACCAATAACTCCAATTCAACATAGCAGCAATTGTATCCCACCAGTAAGTCCACTTCATTATAACAGCAAAGAACTTAAAATACAATATCACAGCAGGGAGTCAAGCCATCCCCTAACCTTCCCCTCTGCTGGGGCCTTGCTGTAAATACTCACTCACAAATCCTAGCTGTCTGCTTACCTTTGTCTTCTCTGGAAGTTCTGAGAGCTTGACTACCCTCAGAGTATATATACCCTTTTTAGAGCCTGAGGGCCTCACAACACTTGTGACCTAATTAACAAAAGGTTGTGGGCCTTCCTACAAACAAGTCTCCCCTGATCAAGCTTCCCTTAACTAGCTCCACCTGAGACATATTAATGGGATTAATGGGTGGGGAAGATCTTTAATCACGTTAACACCACAACAGTCATTCTTTTGAAAGCACACAGATTTCTTCCAGAAGATTATTCAGTGTTCTAGGGCTTGATGAAAACAATACGATATCAACCACAAACAAGAGCACCAGGAAGACCTCACCATTCCTAGGGAATTGATCTTTCATATTGACTCTGCTTTGGTTCTTTTCCAACACAATGACAAACACCTTTGGTGAGTATACATCTCCCTGATTTATGCCTTGCCTGATATCAATGATCAGAAGATTGTTGAATAGGCTTATTTCTGTTGTTACATCTCTCAAAGAATCTTGAATGGTCTTTATTTATAGATAGCTGACTACTTGTTGCAAAAGCCTATGAAGTGGTATTTTGTTCTACTGAGTCAAAATCTTTTTCATAATCAATAAAAAATGAGTACAGTAGGATATTTCTTCTGTACTATATATCTTTCAGTAAATTGTGAAATGGTCAGGATGTGGGTAGCAATCATCCTTGCCAGCTTCCTGCTAGGAGTGAATGAAGGGGAACTCATCTTTTGGGATTTGGGGCCAATCTGCCCCTGGAGGAGAGGGAGGTTGATACCTGATCTGAGAAGCATCAAATGGACTAGGTACATTGATGTTAACTTGATCTGAACCTTTTCTAATACTCTGGGCTTTTTTGTTTTCCTTATTATGATAATTAATTTATACTGGTTAAACTTCTGTATTAAATTATTATAGTCAATACTAATCTAATTTCTTATGTCCATTTCCCATTTCTGATTGTCAATTACCTTTTCAAATACTCCAATATTTAGTTGTTCCAATGTGTGCTATATATTTTTCTTACTTTTATTGTTTCTTCTTGCTTTTTTTTTTTTTTACTAATTCTGATCCTAGCTCTGAAGTGATGATCTAGATAACTATGCGAAACAACTGACTCAGGGAATACCTTAATACTCACATCAATAACAAGTCTTTTCCTTTCAGTTAAAGCATAATCTACTTCATTTTTATGGAACTATTTAGTGTTCACTTTTTCCAGTGCTTACCAATTTCATTAACAAAGTGTTCCTGATATAAAAATATGAGGCTTTGTGTAATGAACACATCTTTGGACTCATATATTTTATATATGTGTGTGTGTGTATGAGATACATAAAATAAGATATATCTTCCCATTCTTACCTTAGCCCTCCCCCTCCCCTTTGCATTAAAATCTCAAGCATCAATGTATGTGTCAATTTAATTTGGAAGATCTTATCAAGTTCTTCATAGGATTGCTCTACTTCTTCAACCCCAACAACTGATGGTGCATAAACTTCAATTATTTTCATGGCAGATATTTTTAAAATAATTTTCATTAGTAATTCATAACATGATAAGCAAATAGCCAATGAAATATTGTTTCCTGTTGCCATATAATAAAACCCAGTCTACCAATTCCTTTATTTGCCTCTCCAAGGCTCACTTAAGAGCAATCCTTACATGTACTTGCATTTCGTTCCTTTTTTTTTTATTTGTTTGTTTCCTTTATAGCAAGAATGTCAAGGTTCAAATGATTTGGCTCCTCAAGTAATACATCTACTTGTTCATTGGACAAACATTTAGAGTGCCAAGAATTGAAATTGAAATTTGTTGTCCTAAAAATGGTGTGATTCTTAGCACCCTTTGTCCCCTTTTCCTGCCACTCTGTCTCCATCACTGCAGAAGCAGAAAGAGACTGCACAGGATTGAGGGCTGAATAAATTTTTTTTTTATTTATGTGGGTTGCCATGATCAAAAAATCATCACCAGGTAGTTATGGTCTTCCCCTGGTTGTGGTCTTCTCCATCCATAACTAGCTCCTCAAAAAACAAATCTGGTCTATTGCTAGGGCCATATTTAGACACAAATGGAAAGTTGTTCAGTTACTAAAGGAAAAAATCCTTTATGCATCCATGGTTTAGGAGTCAGCTAAGGGGAGACAGCACAGTACAATGGACAGGGTGCTGGATTTGAAGTCGGAGGACCTGACCCAGCTACTTTCTACTTGTATGAGTTCAGGCAAGTCACTTAATCTCTTTCACCCCAGGTGAGCAGCAATAAAATGAGGGGTGGGACTAAACCCACTTAGTCATTATTCGGTCTCACTTAGTCACTAAATGGTCTCAAAGGTCTCTTAGAGTTCTAAATCTGTGGTCCTGGGGTCCATTTCATCTTGCTAGGTCCCAGACCTTGGGTTCAGCTGGGATAGCTGTTGAGAACCCAAAGGGACAGAGCCACACCACAGTGAGGAATCAGAAGTGGCGGGCTTTAGTTGAAGATATACATGTATGGATATGCACATGTGTAGAAATATGTTCTGCTTCAATGAACATTAGTGTGAGCATTCCTTCCAAAGCATACGTTACAACCCAAAACACAAGTCATTATCTTTTACTCCTAACTCCTCCCTCTCTTCCCAACTTCCCAGTTACTTCTAAGGGCCCTTGCTTGGCAAATTTGATGTCACACTCAACTTCTCACTCACCCTCACCCCACAAAGTCAATCTGATATCAGATCTTGATATTTTTATCTGTTCAACATCTCTCATAGATGTTAGGTTTCTCCACTCACACAGCCACTACTCTGGTGCTGGCCCCAGTCACCTTTCAACTGGGCCATTGCAATAGCCTGCTGATTGGTCTCTCTGCCTCAGGGCTCCCTCTACTCGATCCACCTTCCACTCAATTGCCAAAGTGATTTTCTTTACTCAGTAAACACCAGTGACTCTGTATTTATTACCTCTAGAATCAGATCAAAAACTCTTTGGTGTTTAAAACCTTTTACAACCTGGCCCTTTTTAATCTTCTCACACCTCACACCTGTCCTCTAGATCTGTGGCCCAGTAACGGTTGTACTGCTGGTTATTTCTCACATGAGAGTCCAACCCCCAATCCGCGTTTTTTCAGTGGCTCTCCTCCAGGCTTAGAATGCCCTTTCTCTTCACTTCTGCCTACCGACTTCCTTGAATTCCTTCAAGACTCAACTCAAATCCCATCTTCTTCAAGAGGCCTTCTTGAAGTTCCCCCAGTTCTTTTCCTTTGAGACTATGTTCCATCTGCTCCCTTCTTATATATACCTAGCTATCTGCATGTTGTTGCCTGCATTAGAATGTAAGCCCTTTGAGAGCAAGAATTGTGTTTTTTGTCTTTCTTTGTATGCCCAGTGCTTAGTATAGTGTCTGACACACGCTGAGCACTTAATAAATGCTTGTAGACATACTGACCTTCATAGTTAGCCTTCAAGAGTTGCTGTAGCCAAAAGTCATCATCTATTTGGTAAACCTTCCTGAACTTAGTTTGGCTTGGCTTTAGACAAAAGGCATATCGTCTATCAATGGAGGCCATTACTTGAAGCTTTTCCATCTTGGTATAGTACCAGTAAGAGCTTTTATTCCACTGGTAGAGCCTTCCAGACACACATACATACACACACACATATACACATGTATACGCATAAACATACATATGTATATATTTATGTGTGTAGACACACATTTACATGCATTATTCTATACACATATATATATATTTTTTTGTGTGATTTGTATGTGTATGTTTAGCAATATTAAGGGACATTGTTACCAGTATCTGATACTCCTCAGAAATAAGGACCAGGGTATATGCTGTCAATCAAGCAATCACTCCACCTGTCATATTCACTGTCCCACACCAGAGAGGGTTCTTGGGTATCAGCCCAGCTCCTTGCACTTCTCTCAAGCTCAGTAAGAGCTAGCTACCCTACCCGCCCTTCCTTGGTTCTACCCTCTTTGGGTCATATTCCAAAATTTTCCTTTAGCCTAGAGCTGGTGTAGATTTTCTAATCAGATCATGGATCAGCCCCTATCTTATGCCAGGAAAACGTATCTTGCTACTTTCATCCCTACTACATTTCACTTGAGGACATTTATAATGTTATTTTGTGTAAAACATTTGACACGATATTAGAAAAGTTCAAATCCAGTTAACATCAAGGTACCCAGCCCATTTGATCCTACTCAAGCCGGGTGTCAGTCCCCCTCTCCTCCAGCAGCAGATTGGCCTCCAACCTCAACAGATCAGTTCCACTTCACTCACTACTAGCATGAAGCTGGCAAAAATCATTGCTCCAATGGGGGAGAGTGTTTGGTTAAGCTAAGTTAGGTTCATATTCGGATTCTTGCTGGCTGGCTTATTCTTTATCCCAAGCCAGAAAGTCTAAAGATCTTGAAGGAACTGGGGGATGGGGGGGAGGGGCTTACACTATAATATGGAAGATCTTCTATAATGATTTATCATTCAGAGAGGTATGGGGAGAAGGATTCAGGGAAAACCATGTAGTCAGGCAATGTTAAGTCTGCTGCAAGAGCAGCCTGCAAGTCAGAGCAGCATAGACTACATGAGGAGACTGCAGCCAGCATGGATCTTGTGTCCACTGGCAGCCCAGTGGTGACCACTGTTTCAAGTGCCTACGTTGAATTTATGTCTCTGACTAGGTACTACCGAGCACTGCCACTCCCTGTCTCTAACAGTCTGGACCAAATATATGGAGAAGAAGGAAGCTGAGGCTCTGCTGGGTAATGACGATGATGGTGATGATGGTGATGATGATGGTGATGATGGTGGTGGTGGTTGTGGTGATGATGATGATGATGATGGTGGTGGTGGTGGTGATGGTGATGGTGATGATGATGGTGGTGATGGTGATGATGATGATGATGGTGATGATGATGGTGGTGGTGGGTGTGGTGATGGTGATGATGATGATGGTGGTGGTGGTGATGGTGATGGTGATGATGATGATGGTGATGATAAATGGATAACATTTAGATGGAGCTTTAAGGTTTGCAAAGTACTTTACATATATTATCTCATTTGATCCTTATAATAACCCACAAAATGAGGTAGGTACTGTTATTAGCCCAGTTTTACAGACCATAGCCCTTTTTAAAAATCCTCTGTCCTGCCACCTTCCATCATCATATGACCCTATGTGCTCTTTGGATATATCCCCAAAGTCATATGGACAAGGAGTGGTGCTAAAGCCATGGGGGATAACATATTACAACACAAACATACTCACAAATTTGTGTGCATATATATGTGTATATAAACACACACACACACACACACACACACACACACATATATATATATATATATTTGGGTAATCAAATGTATCCATGTAATATATATGTATATACATTACACATAAATATGTATATATGTGTGTAGATGTGTGTGTGTGTGTGTGTGTGTGTGTGTGTGTATGATAACAGAAATTAAACCCAACTCCATTTCCTGCCTACCTGGAGCGTGGTGAGCTTGCTTCACATAAGCAGCTCCCTGAAAGTAAGTTATTCCACCTTAAGAAGGCATATACTCCTTGTTCAGGTTATTGGTCAGTGATTGTTTCACTTTGTCAAGTGTCTTCCTCCCGGCTTAGAAGTGCTACTTACATCTCCAGGGAGGAAGTTATTCCTAAGGAGACTCTGAAGGCTCAATCATTTTAGGGTAAGGAGGATGCCAATCATTCTCATTGTTCAAGGCTCATGGTGTCCATGGTCTAACCCTCACACTAATCTCTCCCTTATGGAATTACAGAATATTTGAACTGGAAGAAAACTGATTCTGCTCAATGAAATGGGAGACTAATGAGGAAAATGAAGCCCAGAGAGAGCAAGTGAAATGTCCAAGGTTGCACAGCAAATCAGAGAGATTAGGCCCCATGTCTCCTGGCCCCAAGGCCAATGCTATTTCCATTGCTTCCCACTTCTTGCTTGTATCATATCATTTCACACTTGTTTTTGGTGGAGCAGAAACAAGCCCAGACTGAGAGAAATGAGACTGGCCTCCCACCTCAACCATCTTTGATTCCATACCTACAAAATGGGGCTTTGACTGGCTGATCTCCAAGGTCCCTTTCACCACTAAACTTGTAACCTTTAATGACTGGGACTATATGTGTCCTGTTTCCTAGACTCAGATCAGAGACAGACTACAACCAATTTAAGTCTGCCTCATTTTTCCAGGGCCCCAATGTGGTTACCAAAACCATAACCATTATGGGAGTAAATGGGACTTTACTCTGGGATACTGACATAAGTTGAAATGCTTTCTCCATCGAAAGAAACCCCAAAGGAGAAACCAAACCACCCCAACTCCCACCCTGCCACTCACCATTCAACTGGCTTTTCCCAATAAAAGCATTCATGAGGACTCTGGCTCTTACCCACCCTTGGGCTTGTGGAACAAGAAGCAATAGAGTCTTTTTTCCTAGTTGGCCAAAAATGCTGCTTTGTCTCTCCATAAATAACAATTGATTATTAAAACCACATTGTCTCAGACCTCTCACAGCCTCAACATGGCAGTTCAATTTTGACTAGAAGTGTTTTTAATAATTATTCTGTATTTAGACATGTAAAAGTCATCCAATGCCAATCCCTCTTCAACTTGAATATGTAACCAAAGAAAGTTGGACCCAGATGCTTATGCAGAGATGGTAGTATGTCTTCCTTCTCATTGGGTAGAATAAACCATCTGATGCTTCCAAAAAAGTCCTACTCTGGCACTTAGCATAGTGCCTGGCACATAGTTGACACTTAATTAATGTTTTATTGAATTGAAGTTGAATGGAGGTTGTATGACATCCATGGGTGTAGTCAGGCTCTTTGGTTCATCCATCATAGTATCCAAATCCTACATGACCAATTGCTGTAGCTCAGATGAACCAATTAGGCCAGAGCCCTAGTTCTTTAGTGGCTCCCTCTTACTACCCAAGTAAAATTCAAACTCCTCTGTCTGTCATTCAAGGCCTTCAACAATTCTGCCCCAATCAGCCCTTCCAGTTCTATGTCACGTTACTCTCCTCTACAGAAAATGTACAACTTGCTGCCCCTTGAACATAACTGGGTGGCTGTGCCTTTGCACAGACTCCACTCTATGTTTGGAATGTCTCCCTTCCCCCTCTTTACTTTTTAATTCCTACCCATCCCTTAAAACCCAATTCAAATGCCACCTCTTCCATGAAATCTTCCTTTGACCTTCCCAGTGCCTTCTTGACACCATAGCCTCTCTCCCTCCCTACATCCCCTCTCTTCCCCCACCAAAGGATCTGATCATCCAGAACATTCCCATCCTATTGATAACTCTTACTCCCTACATGATCTCAGGCAAGTCGTCTAATATAGGCTTCAGTTTCCTCATATGTAAAATGATGGGGTGTGACTAGAGAATCTTTAAAGTCTGCTCCTTCTAAGCTCTGAAATTATAATCCCACAACCCTATGATAATAGCCTATATGGGCCCCTTCCCAGGAACATTTGCAGTTTAAAAGCAATTAATTGAAGTGAGACCTTCAATGCACATCATCTGGATGGCTGGCTATTCTGTTTGAATGTATAGTATCACAGAATGTTAGACTGGAAGAGGGGCTGGAAATCTGACCTACTGCCCCATTTTATAGAAGGTAAAACTGAGGCACAGAAGGGCATGACTTGCTCAAGGTCACACAGATTATTGCTAGTAGAGTGAGCATTAGCATCCATTCTGTCCTAATTGCCAGTCCCCTCACCTTTCTACTTCATCATGGAGCCTTTATCCCCTGACTTTTCAAATGAGGAAACTGAGGCCCCAAGGTATCATGTGACTTGTCCAAGGACTCCAAGTAACTCTGATCCTGGTTTTCATTTTATATGTCATATAGATACAGTCCCTGGAGATAAGAAGAAATCTGTGCCAAGTTGTGCTGTGTGGTCAGAGGCCTCCAGAGCATGACAACCCATCAGTACGTTCCTTCCCATGAGGACATGGGGAGGAGACCCTAAAATCTGGGTCTAAGGGGGGAACTCAGGGACATGGATCCTTCAACTTGGGATAGAGTGGACCATAGAAACGAGAACCAGTCCTACAGCACTTTGAGCACAGGAGTGATTTCCCAGCCAATAATAACACAAAAATATTGAATGCTTATATTACTCCCTTCAAGGGATCCCTCTTAGTTTATTTGACTCTCAAGTAATCTCCTCAACCACATCACTTGCCTTCTGACAAAACAAAGCAAGATCCTCTAAAGTGCTCAAATTAAAGACAGGACATTAGAATTAGGACTGAATGTCTTTCAAGATTTAAAAATAAAAAGGTCTGACTTCTTCATTAGAAGAAAGAAAGAAAGAAGGAAGGAAAGAAAGAAAGAAGGAAGGAAAGAATATAGGGAGGGAGGAGGGAAGGGAAGCGATGGGAAGGAATAGAGGGAGGGAGGAGGGAAGGGAAGGGGTGGGAAGGAAAGGGAAATAAAAAATGAGAAAAGAAAAAAGAAAAGAGATGTCTAGGGGGGGGCAGCTAGGTGGTGCAGTGAGTAGAGCACCAGGAGAGCACTCAGGAGAACCTGAGTTCAAATCTGGCCTCAGACATTTGACACAGTTACTAGCTGTGTGACCTTGGGCAAGTCACTTAACCCCAATTGCCCTGCCTTCCCCCCTCCAAAAAAAAAAAAAGAAAGAAAAAGAAAAGAGATGCCTATTTACATTGAAGGAGGACAAAGCCATTCTCTTTAGAGAAAACCACATCTCACCCAGCAAGTCTCCCTTCTCAGGTCTTCTCCCTGCTCAAGCTTGTGAAATCACCTCCTGTCCCCTATGTTCATTCTCTCCTCTTCATTCCCAGGGCTACCATTCAAAGTCCCTATCTATGACTCCCCTGTATAAAAATTCCCCTGAATGAAACCCAGCAAAGCACCCTACTAGCTCAGGGATAGAACGTAAGTCTTTAACCTGGCATTCAAGACCCTTTACAACTTAGTACTTAATCTCTTTCATGTACACCATTCTATAGCCACATTGGCTCCTACTCAGCCTGCAGATATATCCCACACTCTAGCACTTTGATGCCTTTGCCCACACTGTTAACCTCTCAAATGCCACCTCATCCAGGAAGTCTTCCTTGACTTCCCTTCTCCCCTGTCCTCCCATCCCAAGTTATTAAAGACTTTTTCCAAGTCTTACAGAGTGAGCATATGTAAGAAACATGCATGAAGGGGCATAGAATATGTGTGGCTTGGGCATACATGTGGAGAGGCGATTCATACTTCCAATACTGCAAGGCTACTGGTGTCTTTTAAGTGATGTCACCATGCTGTTCCTGCTGGCCCTGCTCTCAGATGGTCTCTGCCAGATGTTGCTTCGATGGATGCTACTTTGCTGGAAATAGACCCTCTACTGAACACTGCCAGACACAGCGCTCCCAGGACGCAGCTGTGGAACTGCTTTCTGCTTTGAGCTTGTGGCTTTAGCGGCAATCCTTGGTTCCCACTTTCAAATGAGAACGAGCAGATTCTTCAATGCTCTTTCAGCTGAAGACATTTAGACACAGATATTTGTATTCACATATGTGTTGATATATATATATATATATATATATATATATATATACACATATCTCTATATACATACAGATACATACTCACAAACACATCTACACACATACACACACATATGTTCATATATCCATATATACACATATAGCCATACACACATACACGTACACTGTGTGTGTGTGTGTGTGTGTGTGTGTGTGTGTGTGTGTAAAAGCAGGCATCTAAGATATGGAACCAGCAACAGGGAGCAGGAGGAGAGGAAACCCTAATGTTTCCCCTGCCCAATGGGGCCACCTGCCTTGCCCCCTCCTAAGTCTAGTCTTTAAGATTTGAGGCCCCTCATCTCTAGTAGGTTCTTAGTCCTAGACTCCAAGTTCCTTAGCACAAAGAGCAGATAGTCTTCTAGTTAAATCGCTAGAGTGCCTTCAGGTTCGTGTCTGTCTTTTTTTTCCTTTTTTTTTGTCAGGTCTAGGAGCTTAGATCTCTATGTTAGAGACCTCACCCTGTCTAATGGGAAGTATTACCTCTTGATTTTAATTTTGAAGCCTAGACTACCCCTGAATGTTGTTCAGTGCTTAAGGTGCTCTTCTGCCAATAACTACTGAACAGCTTGGTGAGGGAGGGGACAAGGTTTCCCAGTTTATCAATTCCATAGCCTACAGTTCTCTCCCCTCCCCCCCCCCCACCAGGGTGGGGCAAATACTAGGAGACAAAGCTAAGCACTGGGCAGGGTCATTGTCTCTGCAGCCTGCCTAGCCACATTCCTGGTCTTTCAAATGTAGATGCAGCCAGCAAGCCTGAAAAGGTTTTGATCTCACCTTTCTAGGCTATGGGAGAAAGCCAGACAAAAAGTTCTAAGAGCTTTGCTAGAGAGATCACTTTCTACCCAGGGCTATTAGGGAAGGCTTCCTAGGGGAAGTGGTACATTCCAGTGTTGGGAGTGAGGGCTGTGTATGAATGAAAGTTCTGAAGCAGAAGACAGCATATAGGAGAGCATCTAATTGTCTGGCTTAGATGGAAGCTAGAGTGAGTGAAGGCAAAGAGTGGGAGACAACATAGAAAGGGGGCTTGAAACCAAACTGGGGAGGGCCTGGCATGCGCCCTCTTCTATCTTGTCTTTCTGTCAGTAAGTCAGTCAAATAGCATTTATTAAGCACCTCCTGTGTACCAGGTATTGTGCTAAGCACTGGGGATGAAAAGAAAGGCCAACAAACAAAACTCAGTCTTTGCCCTCAAGAAGCTTTCAGTCTAATAGCTGAGCCAACCTGCAAGCACGTATATACAGCAGTGTGTGTGTGTGTGTGAGTGAGTGTGTGTGTGTGTGTGACTGGAGATAATCAATAAAGGGAAGGCATTCAGAGGAATCAGGAAAGACTCCTTAAAGAAGATGGGACTTTAGTTATAATTTAAAGGAAGCCAAGGAAGGCAAGGAGGTGGGAGAGCAGACAAAGCCAAGGAGAGAGTTTCAGGTATTCGGGCCAATGAAAATGCTTTTGAGGAACAATGAGGAGGTCAGTGTCACTGGATCCCAAAATATATGCACCGGAGTAAGGTGTAAGAGACTGGCCAGAAAGGAAGGGGCCAGGTGATGACGGGCTTTAAAAGGCAAACAGAGGACTTGATCTTTGATCCTGGAACAAGGGGGAGTCTGCCAGTGTCCTTATCCACTTGGTTTCTCCTATATGGAGGTTTAGGTTGACATCTTTGGAATGTTTGTAAATCACATTTAGGACATTCTGCTAGGTCTCCAGGCTTGATGCAAACAGGAATTTCTGGAGGATTTAGTCATCTACAGACAATCCTTCTTCGGTTTAGAGTCTGCTCTGGACGGCCTCAAAGACAATTAAAAAAAAAAACCTTCGGTGAGTCTGTGTCTTCATGTTTTATCCTCTTGCATATTAATAGATGGCTGGTAAGCAAACTTATCCCTGTTGCTACATTTCTAGACTTAGAAATGCTGTTGTATATTCAGCTGACAATCCATAGAGCTGGTCCATCGGCAGGTGTATCTTGAAAAGACACTGCAGATGGGTGATGGGATGGGCTCAAAATGGAATAAAAAAAGAGAGAGAAGACTGCATTGCCTTTGAGAAATTCTCCAGTTCTTCTAGTAACCCCAAGCTTCTCCCTGAATCAAAGGCCTATCTTTGTAACATCAACATTCTCCCAGGGATGTTATTTAGCCAT
Source organism: Trichosurus vulpecula (assembly GCF_011100635.1). Taxonomy (NCBI): domain Eukaryota; kingdom Metazoa; phylum Chordata; class Mammalia; order Diprotodontia; family Phalangeridae; genus Trichosurus; species Trichosurus vulpecula. The sequence goes on along the minus strand of NC_050581.1, from coordinate 141,040,145 downwards.
ATGATAAATTGTAGGAGAGCCTGCCTAGTCTCTGAAGCATTGAAGTTGAAACCAAATTAGGGAAGGCATTATCTGCCTCCTCTTCTATCTTGTAATTCTGTCAGCTATAGGTATGGTCACAGTTAGACTCATCTTCCCGAGTTCAAATCTGGCCTCAGCTGTGTGACCTTGGGCAAGTCACTTAGCCCTGCTTGCTTAAGTTTCCTCATCTGTAAAATGAGCTGGAGAAGGAAATGGCAAACCGTAACTTTGCCAAGAATACTCCAAACGAGGTCACGAAAAGTTGGACATGACTGAAATGACTGACCAACAAATGGAGGTGGTATAGTATAAATGACTAGTCCTTTTCCCTGGCCACCAAAACAAGAATAGACAGGGGTCTGAGTCTAGCCCTCCCAACTCTCCCCCTACTCCCTTCAGGCTTAAAGGATCATAGATTTGAAGTTGAAATGGACCACAACAAAAGCCCCCTAGTTCAACCCCTTCATCATCCAGATGAAGCTGAGCCCTACAAAGGTTACATGACTTGCCCAAGGTGACACAGATGAGTATCAAAAGGTTTGAACCCAAATCTAACATTCTTTCCACTGTACAAAACCCTGAGAAGAGCTAAGCTAGTAACCTCCCTTCAAGAGTTCAGGTCCTGCTGGGGGGGCGGGGAAAAGGATTTAGCCAAGATAGAAAAGACAGCTCAGACCTGATGAAAACAGCTGGGAACAAAGTGGCAGTTGGCTTTATTTAATGTTTTTTAGGGATTTTTTTTAAAGAAGAAAAAAAATCACTTTCTTTTGTCTGAAGTGCAGAAAAGTTCCTTGAGCTCGTGAATGTTTAATCCTTACAGATGGTCGAAGCTGGGGAGTTTTCTGCTGAAAACATCTGCTGAAAGGTTTTCATCACTGCTTAGATTTGAGGAGCGGGGAGAGAATCATTTCGGTTAGCGACTTTCAGCAGATAACATGACTGCTAATGGCCTAGGCTGCTAATGGCTTATGGCCTCCTCAGCGGGCAGGGCCTAGCTAGCCCTGACAGTTTTCTTTCAGTGAAATCTGGGGCCATTATCCAAAGTGACAAGGAAAAATCAGAGGAATTTACCCAACAAAGGTCTTGGACAATGAGAGCACTTTGGTTTAGGAAAAAGTCCTGAGTTCCTTCTTGCTCCGCTTAGAAGCCCACACAGTGAGTGAAAAACTTACGCCCAGATTCCTTCCTCTCCAATGATGTCTTCTTTCCCAAAGCTAATTTCAAGTGATCTGCTGTTTGGAATGAGCAGGCAGAGGAAAAATAGTGAGATGCTGTTTGATAGTTGAACTAAATTTAACAGCAAACATTTTTGTTGTTCAGTCGTGTCCAACTTTCTGTGACTGCATGTGCAGTTTTCTTAGCAAAGATATTGGAGTGGTTTGCCATTTCCTTCTCCAGCTCATTTTACAGATGAGGAAACTGAGGCAAACAGGGCTAAGTGACTTGCCCAGGGTCACATGGCTAGTTAGTATCTGAGGCTGGATTTGAACTCAAGTCTTCCTGACTCTTGGACCCAGTGTTTTATTCACTGTACCACCTGACTGCCCAGCAAACATTTGCCAGTCACTATTCTAGTCCCAGGGATAAAAAAGGGAGAAAAATGACCCTGTCCCCAAGGAACTTTGGTCACTTCCATTTCTAATATTCTGTGTTTTAAAATCAAATTAGATAATGTACGTAGAGAATTTTGGAACTTTGAAATTCTATATAAATATGAACCAAAGAAGCTCTTAGAGTTGAAAAGCATCTCTCCAAGGTCATCCAGCCTAGAGCATTTCTGGAATCCATTCATCCCACTCTCAGGTAGAAGATCTCCAGAGAGGAAGAACTCCCTACCTCTCAAGACAATTCATCCCATTTTAGAACAATCATAATTGTTGTAATTATCTGATGTGAGCATCATTGGAATTGCCCGACATGGGAATATGATCTCATGTTCATGAAAAACACAAATAATCAGTTAGTGCCTAAAAGGCTAACATCATCTCATACTGTTTCTTCAAGGTTTGATGAATCTGTGATTTCACTGATGTAGATCCTCCCTCCAGCAATGGGGATCACGAGCCACTCATGCCTCCTCTTCAAGATCAACTCTTATCCGTGCCCTCCCATAAATCCTCCAAAAAAAGATCCACCCCAAATGCTGGGTGCCAGCATGCCACTCAGGATACCTGTCTGTTATTGGAGGGGATAGAATATAGGGCAGGAAGAGCGATTATTTGAGTCAGAAGACCCAGATTCAAATCCTGCCTTGGAAGCTTACTACCTCCATGACTTGGAGCAAGTTACTGACATTCCCTAGGTCCCAGTTTCATCATCTATAAAATGAAGAGATTTGACTGCATGACCACTGGGGTCCCTTCAGACTCTCAATCCATGATCCTATTTTGAGTGGATAGAGATCTCAGTGAGGAGTTTATGAATCGTTCAGGGAATTGATGCATTCACAAAGCATCTGGAGAAACATCAATTGAGGAAATTTCCTTTTCCATCTGGACTCTGCACTGAACACCCTCCACAGTAATAATGATAGCTAGCATTTATATAGTACTTTAAGGTAGTCGAAGCACTTGAGATATTATCTTTACAAAGCACTTTACATGTTTCTCTCTTCTGATCCTCACAACAACCTTGCAAGCAGCTGTTATTAATATCCCCATTTTACAAATGAGGAAGCTGAGGCTGAAAGATTTCCCCAAGGTCACACAGCTAGTAAGTGTCTAAGGTGAAATTTGAACTCAGGTCTTCCTGACTCCAAATTGATCACTCCATGCACTGTGCCACCCAGTGGCAAACACCTCTTAAAAGTACATTCCACCCTGTTATGATGATATTGATAGGGACAGTGCTCAATACTGATAGAGTAATCTTAGGCTATATAGTATTCCAAAAAAGGAGGTACTATAGTGGTTAATGAGCATTTGATGGCACGTTTAACCCTGATCAGACATCTAGAGTGTTTTGTTCGCTTCTGGGTGACATCTTTGAAAAGGGACATTGACAAACTGTATCATCTTCAGAAAACAAGGCAACTGGGATGATGATGGACATTGAAATCATCAAAGGACCTCAAAACATTTAGCCTGGAAAGATGACATTGTAGCTTCCTTCACACATGTGGAAGGCTGCCATGTAGATTTGGGATAAGTGGTCTTATGCTTGACCCTGAGGGCAGAACTAGAATCCATAGTTGGAAGTCATGGGATGAACTTTCTGACAATGGGAGCTACCCAACAATGGAAGTGGCTGCGCTATTAGAGAGTGAGTTCTTTGTTACCATAGTGTGTGAGTAGAGGCTGTTACAACCATCTGTCTAGGATTCTATGGTTGAAATGCCTACGTTGGCCAAGAGGTTGTATTAAATGATTTCTAGAGACCCTTTCAATTCTAGATTCTAGATATATTTAGTCCATCAAAGCCAAGGTCCTTAATTCCTGAGAAAGATCTGGAGAAATGAGATAAAATCTTCATATGATGGAAAGAGCACTGGCTTTGGAATCAGAGGGCCTGGGTTCAAATTCTGCCTGTTATTTACTGCCCATGTGACCTTAGGAAAGTCACTTGAGCCCATTGAGTCTGTTTCTCCATCTGTAAAATGAGGGTGTTGGAATAAGAGGCCTCTAACATCCTTTCTAGCTCTAAATCTCCGATTCTATGATTTTCTCTCTCAGACGCCTAGAATTGTACATCTTCTCTCCTCCTATATGCTCCTGTCTTTTATTTTACCCTCTAGTATTATGCCCAGGGCAAGGTAATAGGAAGCATTTATTAAATATTTGTTATCTTCTTGATGATTCTGAAAGCACTAGTTTTGAATCAAACAAATGTGGATGAAGCCTAGGGGATAGAAAACTACACCCATTTGAAAATCCAATAGGCCACATTTCTCTGTTTGGTAACTGAGTGTGAATTATTTTATGGGACCACCTCCTCTTCCTCTACCTTCCCTCCTCCCCAGGGCTCTATGATGGTGACATTGACCATACCTGCTTCACTCCTGGGGGTAGGGGATGATATCACTTGGGGCCCCTGACCGACACCCAACCTGCAATGAATCACTGGATTACATTATCCTACATGTTATGACAACCGGACCACTTAGAGAGAAATTGATGGTTCAGAGGCTCAGCATGAAGGAACCAAATAAACAAGGTGTATTTACTAACTATGAGATGTCACAGGGTCTATCCGAAAGCCATCCCTCAGAGTAAGGGACTATTTCTTAATGACCCTCATTAATCTCCTCTTGTAGTTTCCCAGCTCTCCACATCAAAGCTCTTCCTTCCTATCCGGAACTCCTAATGCCCTTCAACTAGGGAGGGTCTTGAGTGAGGCCTCCTGTTGCATCTGCCCCCCACCCACTGTGCCCCATCCCCCTTGATCCTCCTCCAAGAAGCTCAGAGTAAGACAAGAGGCTTTCTGGGTCCTTCTGTAAGAAAGAGAAGCATTAGTGAGGCAACAAAGATGTTGGCCTAGGAATTTGAAGGCTGGATTCTAGCACCAGTTCTTTTTTATTAGCTGTGTGGTTTGGGTCTGAGCCTCCATCTCCTCATCTACAGAAGGAGGGGGTTGGACTTCACAGCTTTTATCCCTTCCACTTCTGATGTTCTATGGGGATCTTGAGAAAATTCACTCTCTCCTTAATAGGGATATTTGTGAGGAAAGTGTTTTAAAAGCCTTAAAGGATTCTCCACATGTAAACTATGGGAATTATTATTATGTTATTGTTCTATCAAATTAGCCAGGAGGAGAACCATTTTATTATATTCTAATTCTGATCTTAACAAACACTAACAAAAACATGTACTTTCATAAACACAATAGAACAGAAAAAGGAGATTGTATATGAAACTGTATGTTATTATATATAGCTTGCCTTTCTTTTAAGCATATATGAATTCAATATATAACTTTCAAAGCTACCCTGTTTGTCTGTGACTCCTTCTGACCTAGGGAGAGACCCATCTCTATTTGTAACTGCTGAAGTAGAGCCAGGCCTCTTTCTCCCACTTTAGTCACAAATCCCAGTGATGAGAAGTCAGTTAGTCTATGCTTGGGCTTAGGATCAGCCCTCGGGGAAAAAAAAATGACTCAATGCTTAGGCTGCTGTTTAGAAGCTAAGGATATTTTCAGGTTTACTCTTTGTTTAAAAAAAAAAGAATATTAAAAACTCTAAAGAGATGTCTAAAGAGACATCTCTTCCCAGTCATAAAAATTTTCCATATACTCTCACTTTCTTATCCCTTTATCAGAAGCTTTAGAGTTTACTTACTGAAACTTTGTGATATTTCTATGATATATTCTTTTTAGATTCATTGGGGGCCCACAGCCAATGCCGACTCATTCTTTCATAGTGATCTTGCCTTCCTCATTAGCATCTAAACACTTTACAGGTAAGATCATCTCATTCGTTGTATTGTATCCCTATCAGCCAGCACAATGTTTGGTTCATAGTAGGTGCTTCAGAAATGTGTGTTGATTAGTTAACTAATAGATGTACTACCTTCTATTCCTGTATAAGGACAAAAAATCAACTCCAATAGCTCTTTTTAACCCACTTCCTAAAGGACCATAGCCAGGAAATTGGCAATTTCCCACTGAAATTAGAGCTATCCTGTAAGAAATTCCTTCTGGGCTTATGTGATCTTCTTTCTGGGAGACGAATCACATTAAATGAGAAACTTGTTCCTCAGCTGAAAGCACATGAACATTGAACTCATGTTCTTCTTTCCCTGAGAACACTGCAGTCCCTGAACTCTAGGTTTGGGACAATATACTGGCATATCTCGCCAAGGTCATCTAAGACATTCTTGGCTTGCTTTACTGACAAATTCATCTCTTGGAAGGTAGAGAAATAAGAAAGCAACTACTACTCCAGACCTATTTCTAACAAACAAAGAAGAACCAGTTGGGATGTGTATATGATGGGACCCATAGAAGAAGAAACTGATTATGTGCTCTTAGAGTTTGAAATAGCTAAAGAAGGGATTCCTGAGCATACTCAGGAAGTAAGAAGAATGTTACACTGAATAGAGTGCTTGGTTAGTAATCAAAATTGTCATTCAGTCATGTCCAATTCTCCTTGACCGCATTTGGGATTTTCTTGGCAAGGATAGTGGCATGGTTTAGCCATTTCCTTCTCCAGCTCACTTTACAGATGAGGAAACTGAGGCAAACAGGGTTAAGTGACTTGCCCAGGGTCACACAGCTAGTAAGCGTCTGAAACCAATTTTGAACTCAGGAAGATGAGTCTTCCTTACTCCTGGTCCAGTGCTCTGTGCACTATGGTGCCACCTAGCCGCCTCTAGCTCTGCCAATTATTAACTTCACCTTTAGAAAAATCACATCTCTGGGTCTCAGTTTACTTACCTGTAAAATGATGGGACTGGACTATATGACTCCTAAATTCCCTTCCCTAGTCACGAGAAGAAAACATTTCAGAAAGGTCAGAGAAAGATGGCCAGAAGAAAGGAGGGACAGATGGAAGGCTCTTAAAAATTAAATTCTGCTAATACAAATGATTCCAATGAGTAAGAAAAAGGGTAGATAGCCAAAAAGACCAAGGCTGGTGTTCAAAGCTCTCTCTGTTGAACTCAGATTTTAAAGTTCATGCACAAAAGATGAAAGGAGGTAAGCATCACCAAAGGAGAGATACAAAAGAGTGTCACAAAACTGCGAGGAGAGAATCAGGCAGGCAAAGATATCAAGGACAACAAAAAAAAAAAGCATTTTTAAAGGCTGGAGCAAAAAGGACAGGGAAGAAATAGACTCCATTTGGGGGGCAGATAATAGATAGATAGATAGATAGATAGATAGATAGATAGATAGATAATTGGGGGGGAGGGGAAAGCATTTGTTAAGTACTTACTTACATGAGCTGGGCACTGTGCTCAGCATACAAAGGGACTGATGAACTATTAAACTCCCATTCTGCTTCCATCTTCCCTAACAAAGAGAGTGGTCTTTAGACTGGAAAAGGCAAAACAAACATGATTAAGAGGAAACCAAAGGCTAAGATAAGTGAGGAGATCATAAGAGAGCACTTAGCTGGTTTAAATGAGTTCAAGTCTCTAAGCCCAGATGAGTTATTCAACAGGATACTGGAAAAATGGAAAGATACGATCACAGAGCTAATGTAGGGAGTTTCAGAAGAAACCTGGAGAATAGAAAAAGCACTGGAAGACTGCAGTTGGGCAAATATTGTCCTGATTTTCAAAAATGAGAAAAAAAAGTAGTTATTTCCCCCAACTTTAGACTGTTAAACTTGACATTGACCTCTGGAAAAATTCTAGAAAGTTATTAAACAGATGGTTCAGGAGCACTTAGAAAGAGGAAGTGGTGATCACTAAGAATGGGATGACAAAGATCATTTGCTAAGAGGGAGGGCAGTAGTGATAGAGTTGGGGAACCGAGGATTGAAGGAAGTCTATTGGAGCATCACCTGTGGGGTATGTAATACAGTGGATACATCGCTGGTTTTTGAGCCAGAAGACCTGAGTTCTAATCCTTCCTCTGACACTACCCACCTGACAAGGGAAGTCATTTAACTTCCTTGGTCTTCAGTTTCTTCATTTATAAAAGAAGAGGGTTGGGTTAGATGTCCTCTGAGGTCCCTGTCAGTTCTCTGATACTGAGTTATCAATAGATAAAAGAAGATATCCAGTCCTAGTCAATAGAGCAGGAACCCGAGTCATTTCTGTGGGTTTTAAAGAGGATACTTCAATTAAAATGACTCTGAAAAGTTACCAGTCATTAATACGTTCATTGGAGTTAATTGACCAAGACAACCACAGAGAGCAAGGGCTGAGGACACATGAGAATTCCTATGAGGGAAGAAAGGAAAGCTTGGGATGTGGACAATGCTTGGGAAGGAAAAGTCTGGAGTTTGGGGGGTGGGGTTTCTTTGCGGAGAAGCAGGGAGGAAGGAAGAAGAACATTTGGGATGCACTGGGTGTCATGAACCTGTGGGACATGGTATTATAAATGGAGAGGAAGGCTTAGGAAGGAAAGTCAGTTGGGGTGAACTCAAAGACAACCCTCTAGCACTGCACAATTTTTTTTTCAGACATCTGGCCCTTGATGAAGGAGCATAATTTTCTCTTGACAAGAAAAACCCTAGGAGTCTCCAGCCGCATGGTGGAAGTGGCAGAGTTCTAAGGTGGATAACGTGACAATATGCATCATTTCCCAAATCCTAATGGTTCTGTGCCTCTTCTGTCAACATTAAAACATGCTGGCTAACTGACAGAAGCAATTTGGTCTTTAAGTCTATTATTGTTTAGAGTCTAAATCCCTCCATTCTCTTCCTCTTGAGCCCTGCAATGGGTGGGGACATCCAGAGAGACTTAACTCCCCAGACCCACTCAGACTGAAAAGTCTGCATAGGGCTCCACCCCAGACATTTGTGCCCAGACTCATATTTCCCACCTACAGCCACAGGAGCATGCAGACCTGAGCCAGCAGCTTCTTAAACGATCAGCCAAACCAGTAGAGATAGAGATAAAAACTGGCTCCGAGATTTCTTTGGTATATAGGGAAGTCCTGGATGGAGAAACTCTCTATCAATGTAGGTTGGCACCTCCTCTTCTATTTGTAATATTAGAAAGCTATCTAGGGCACTTAGAGGTTAAGTGACTTGTCTAAGTTCACACATCCATTGTGTGTCAAGGGTGGTACTTGAACCCAGGTGTCCCTAGCTCTAAGGTCTGCTCCATCTACCATGCCACAGCCAGATTTTGACTGATAAAATACAGATATTGTTTCAACTTCAAAAGATGACTGATGGGCTGATTAACTTTCATATTTTTGAAGAGAAGTATCTAAATAGCCCATCGGTCACTCTTTGAAGTTTGAGTGAAATCTGTATTAGCTCAGTCAAGATGATTTTTCTGAATATCCATAGATATCTCTTTGGGCAGCTCTCACTTTTCTTCCTCATTGGAATCATTTTCTTTGAGCCTTCAGAAATCCACTTCTAAGAGCTTTTCATCCCACCTGGGCTAATTTAGAATTCTAAATTACAGGATCCTATCTATCCTCCCTCTGAATACTTTGAAATCAGCTCTCTTCAAATCTATAGTGCACATCAAATTATGCCTTGCCTTCCTCTCCTATTCTGTCACAGCCTGACTCTGACCTCCTTTTCCTGCCCAATGATCCAATTTCTCCTCTTCAGGCATGCTATGATCTAGCCAACCTGGTCTTCTTTTGGACTCTGCCATGATATTCTTCATTTATGTGCAATGGTTATTCTCCAAGCCTGGAAGGCATTCTACTTCTTAGAATCCCTAGTTTCTTTAAAAACTCAACCCATGTGCCACCTTTTCTGCCCCCTGCCCGGTTTGCTAATATCTCCCCCTGCCACAATTACTTTGCCCTAATTTTGTACGTATTTTGCATATATTTATTATATATAGGAGTGTTACGAGGCTCAAATGAGATAATAGATGTGAAACACCTTGCCTTAGAGCTCTATATAAATGCCAGTTAATATTTCTGTTGCTGTTTTCATTATAAGCTGGCAGTCACCAAAGCTCTGGTCTGGCGATGACTTCATTTTCTGAGCCTTCTGCTGCACACCAGCTGAGCTCAAGCAATATTTATAGAACAATACAGGGGCGTACTGGGAAATGTTTAACAACTTGGCTCTGAAAGGGAGGGGAAGGATGTGTGCACACACACACTTTTAAGTTTAATCTGCATTTTTGATTTCTTAAACCTAGATAATCAACAAAACAATAAATCAAGCCCTGACTTAGAGCAAATGTCTGAGGTATAGCTAGCTCACACTGAAAATTGAACAGTGAGCTTTCACTGAGCTGGCTGGATATATTATGTGTTCATGCTTTCTCCTCAAAAGAACATAAGCTCCTTGAGGACGGTGTCTGTATATTTTTTTTTTCTGTGTATCCCTAGTACCTTACACAAGTGTTGCTGTTCAGCCTTGTCTGACTCTTTGGGCTTTTCTTGACAAAATTACTTAAATAGTTTGCTATTTCCTTCTTCAGCTCATTTTACAGATGAGGAAACTGAGGCAATTAAGTGACTTGCTCAGGGTCACACAGCTAGTAAGTGTCTGAGGCTCCTGAGGATGAGCCTTCCTGATTCCAAGCCCAGTGCTCGATCCATTGTACCACCTAGCAGTCTATCTTATACAGTAGGCACTTAATAGATGCTCGTTGGATGCTTTTTGGACAAAGATGTTTGTAGTTGTCTCCCTGCCTTAGACTGTGAGCTCCTTGAGAGTAGGGAGCATCTTTTGCCTTTCTTTATATTCTCAGTGCCTGGCACATAGTAGGCATTTAATAAATGTATATTGACTGCCCAAAAATGTATTATTTCTTCACTCCAAGGTTTCTGTCCAAACAATTCCTCCTTGTTGGGGAGGACTGGGTTCAGAAAAGAAGTCCCCTCATTGCTTCCTCTACCTTTTGAAGGACAAAATGACCATTCATACAAACCAAAAATGTGCTAGCTCTTTAGCTTTTGACAGAGAGAGCACTCTAACAGACATCCAGATAATTAAAGAGCCCCACCACTACCATAACATGCTTCCATGCCAAGACTGCGATATGTTTCCTGAAGTCCTCACCTATTTCTACCTTTTGTCCAGACGGTCTGTAGTATACTATAATGACACTATAGCCTCTGTTTCTGCCTTTTTTATGTCATCACCCAAATGCTTTCCACCATGCTTCCTACACTTAGATTTCCTCACCTGAGTATATATTCTTCATATAAGATGATACTTCACCATCCTTTTAATCTAATCTGTTCCTTTTGAATAAGGGTTGCCGTTCCAGGGACATACCCTAGTAATGTGTCCTATCCCACAAAGTCACAGTAACATTGATGAAGTAAAATTGCTTCTTTGCATTAAAATCTCTAGTTCACTTTGCTACTCTCACCTAGTATTTATTTGTGTAGACATCTGAGTTTTGTTGCTGACTCATTCCTTGAACTTTGTCTTCTGTGAAATTCTTGATGTCCCTACTGCTAATTTTTTTTCCTATCAAGGATAACTTCCTTTGTTATTGGTAGATATGTACAGACAATTTTCCTCTTCCCCTTCCACTTGAAGTTGAAGATCTGTGTAAATGTTTGTTGGATGAATAAATGAGAAAGGGCAGGGGTACCACAGACACAATAGAAGTCAAACAATCCTGAAATGCAATAAGACAAATCATGGTGGTCACTGAAAAGGAGGTATCCTCAGGTGTAGGGAAAGGATGGGGAATGTCCCTTTTAAGAAAATCACTTTAGTGGCTGGAGAACGCATTGGAGAGGGGAGAGACTTGAGACAGCAGACCCAACAGCAGGCTATTGCAGTAGTCCAGGTGTGAGGTGATGAGGGCCTGTACCAGAATGGTGGCAGTGTCAGAGGAGAGAAGAGAGTATATTCAAGAGGTATTGCCAAGGTGAAATAAAGAAGCCTTGGCAATAGATTGGATATTGGGAGGGGTGGGGAAAGATGAGAGATAGTAAGGAGTTGAGGATGACACCCTAGGTTTCCAGCCTGGGGTCTGGGAGAGTGGTACTACCATTGACAGGAATAAGTAATGGTGGTGTGTAGGTACAGAAATAGGTAACAGGGGTGGGGAGGGGGGTTAGGAAGAAAAATAGTGAGTAGTACTGTTTTGATCATGTTGAATTTGAGATGTCTATTGGACATCCAGGGCAAGATGTCTAAAAGGCAGTTGGAGATGCAGGATTGAAGGTCAGCAGAGAGACTGGGGCAGAATAGGTAGATGTGAGAATCTTCAGCATAGAGAAATCCATGGGAGCTAATGAGATCACCAAGTGAAATAGTATAGAGGAAGAAGAGAAGATGGGATCCAGGACAAAGCTCAAAGGAACACCTATGGTTGGAGGGCATGGCCTGGGTAAGGATCCAGCCAAAGGAGTTGAGTAGCATGGTTTATCATAGGTCTTTTGGAAACATGGCTGGTTATTGCTTTGGTCAGAGTTCTTAAGGCTTTTGAAGCTGTTTTTCTTTACTATGTCCTTGAACAAATTACTTAGCTGGTTCTGCTCATTTCACTCTGCATCAGTTCATCCAATTTGTTCAGCCATTCTCCAATTGTTTAAGAGGTGAGCTAAGGCATTCCCTCTGATTTTGGTCCTTTTCTTTTCTTTCCTCTTTTAATCCTCATCCCACCCTCTCTTTCAGAATCAGGAAGTTTGTTTTGCTTGTGACTATTCCCTTCCCCATTATCATCTTCCTTCTTAAACTCAATCTCTCACCTCTCTTGTTTCCCTACTGAGTTTGATATATTTCTCCACAAAATTGCGTGCCCTCATTCCCTTTGACGACACAATCATATTGAGAGACAGGACAAAAGTACAAAGGTACATCAACAGATCAGCTAGCCACCTGGGACTGCTTCCAATCCCTCCAGAGTACTACCAATTAAGAATAGAGCTATAGAGCAGAAGCAAAGTACTGGCTGGTGCTTAAGACCAACTTGCTTAATTCTGAGCATTCTGGGCAAATCTGGTTGTGCACAGTATACCCCAGAAGGAGATGGAACCAATAGTTTAGCAGAGTATTACATAATGAAACAAATTCTTGCACCCACAATAATCTTGAAATAGTTCTTCTTTGCCCTGGGTTTGTTTTTCTGGAGGGTTTAAAACTCAGGGAACCGGTCCTATCTGTCAATGTTTAGTTAAGCAAAGATAGTGGACTAGGGGTCTGCTTTGTCTTAAATGTCCATGGGTTGAGCAGAGTGAGCCAGAACTGTGACCTAACCTTCTCAAATCATGATGGAATCTGGTCATAAGATCTGCTAACTAGTAACTAACCAAGACAAGTAAATCTAAGGTTTTCTGTCATGATATTTTAGTAGGCACCAGGAAGTCAGCCCCTTTAAACTCAAGAATTCTCATTAGAGTGAAGCATCAAACAATTAACTAATATCTTTTAGTTCTTTTGTGTTTCAGATTCCAAAAGGTAAAAGAAAAAAAGGGTGGGGTTACAATATTATATCCTTGGAAATAGGTGAAGGCCAATCTTCCTGACAAATTTTAATAATGAATGGTAGTATAGAATGTAGACTTTTCGCTTAGAAACACAGTGGGAAAGAATGCCTGATCACAGAGCTCTAAACCCAGAAGAATCATGGTGGGGCCAAGGATTTGGCCAAGGCAACTCTTGGCATGAAATGATAGATTTAGGAAGTTTGGGAGCCAACCAGTCTAGGCTAGGTTGAGTCTTTTATATACATTTCTGATTACCTTTACTCTTGTATATTAGTTTTTAATTTATATACTCTTTTCCTCGTAAATAAATCCCAGGGGAAAATACACACATACACACACACACACACACACACACACACACACACACACTTGTGGTTTGGTGTAAGTGGCCAGATGGAGTGGGTAGTGAAGCTAGAGCACCCATGGTCAGTGGCAGAAGCAAAAGAGGATAGCAAAGTGCAGTCAGTCTCTACATATGAGGGCCAAGTTGGCCGCATGACCAGGAAAATTAGTCTCAGAAGCTTGATCCTGGGTTTAAAGAATACCACTGTTTGAATATCACACAGAGGAATCCCTGGACCAAAGCAGCTAGCTGTACTGAGGAAATCTGGAACAGGCTGGCTACGTGGGGAAAGAGAATTAGATTTGGTAAATTCAGTCACCATCATTGGTCCTTGGGTGACTGTGGGTAATTCACAATTCTGACCTTCAGTTTTCCTTTTGGTAAAATGAGGAGACTGGACTAGCTGATCCCTAAAATCTCTTCCAGTTTTGAGTCTGTGACACTATCTCCACTAGAAGGCCTTGCCCCATTCAGGGGAGCCAGCCAGCAACAGGAGGAGGAGCCAAGAGTCAGACACACCCTAGTGATGGGAGTAGTCACAAAAAAGGGATCTTGAAGTGTTTTAAAACAAGCACTGTTAAAGGGAAGTCAGTGTGTGTGCTCAATATATAGCAGGCTAAGAAAACTAAGGGAGCATTGTGATTCTGTAAAGAACAGTGGATTCAGGTTGGAGTACTTGGGTTCAGATTCCAAATCCCTGTGATTTCTACCTTGGGCAAAGCTCTGATTGTCCTCATCCTCCTTTTCCTCCCTTTATAGTCTCATCACCTTATAGTAAATGAATTCAACTGCTCTCCGTTCTCTATCCTTCAAGCCCTTGGCTACTTATCCTTCCAACCGCTCAGACCTCCCCAAAGCCCAACCTATCATTTTCCTTCTTAGCTTCTGTTTGCAAGCTACTAATTGCCTCTGGATGAAGTTACACAGGAGTGCCAATTGGACAATTCGGTTATTTAATCTTAACCCGGCCATCTCTGTGGCACAGAGATACTTTTCTTCTTCCCTAAGTAAACCTCTTTCAGGCTCCCCAAAATATTCTACTCTTCAAAAGCCCTCTGCATCATCCCCCTCCCCCACTATTCTATCATCTTTTGCCCCCACCTCTGAAAGAAGTAGCCTACCTCCCTGCCAAGGCCATCCTCTCTGCTTGTGTTTTTGATCCCTTCCCCTCCTGTTTCTGGGGGGCTTACCTCTTCAGTCATACTCTCTGTCATCTTCAGTTTTCCTTATCTACTGGCTACTTCCCTGCTGCCTACAAACATGCTTAAAAAACATTTATTTGACCTTGTCATCCCCTCAAGCTATTACCTTATATCTTACCTCTCTTGTCCTAAACAAAAGCTATCTATAAACAGTATCTACACTTCCTTAGCCCTCCCCCCTCCTCAGCCTCCTGTAATTTGGCTTCCTGCCCCACCATTCTACTTACACTACTCCAGGGTAGCCATTGGTTTCTGGTGTCATATTTCCTGACCTCTCTGAAGCCTTTGGCACTCTTGGCTATGCCCTCTGCCTAGATAACCTCTCCTCCCTGGACCGTCATGACTCCTTTCTCTCCTGATTCTCCTCCTGCTTGTCTGATTATGTCTTCTCTATCTCCCTTGCTGTATCATCTATTTAAGATGATTACCTATTAAGAGTGAGTGTTCCACTTATATGAACTGATAGAGTAAAAGGCCAGGGGAAAAAATGTATATATGTGTGTGTGTATATACATATGTATGGATGTAGATATGTGTGTGTGTGTGTGTGTGTGTACAAAATGATTAAAACCATGTAAATGAAATGTACAAAATGAAAAGTGTAGAAAAGAAAAGAAACTGATCTCTGGGCATTTATAATATCCAAGAATGGTCTTGGGAAGTGGGTGGCAGTGTTATGCAAAGGAAATAGCCCTGATTTAGAAGTCTAAACACCAAGGTTTGAATTCTGGTTCAGATATTTACCTGCTTGACCTTTTGATAAATGACAACCTCCCTGGGCTTCGGTTTCCTAATCTGTAAAATAAAGAGTTGATTGGACTAGTGGCCTCTGAGGGACCTTTAAGATCTAGAGCTATGATCCTCAGAGAAAACGTACCTCCTCTTTCCCTTCTTTTAAAGGTGGGAAATAATGTGTGTGTCTATGTATCTGTGTGTGTGTATATGTGTGTGTATACATATGTATGTGTATATGTATGTATACACACACATATATACACACATAGTCAGACTCAGTTATGTTGGTTAGTTTTGTGGACCTGTTTTTCTTTGTTTCAAAAGTTTGTCCACTGAGTAGGGGGAGGGAAAGATATGTTAGAAAATTAAGTTGACATAAAACAAAATACATCAATTTTTTTTCATTATGGGTGTCCTTCCTGAAGCTGTCCTGGGGCCTCTTTTCATTTCTATGTATCGTGATTCTCTCAATGATTTCATCCACTCCTGTGGATTTAATTATCACTTCCATAAAAATGACTGTCAATTTATATATCCAGCCCAAATCTCTTTGGAGCTACATTCCAACATTATCATGTGCTTGCTAGGCACCTCCACCTGTGGACCTTAGACATCAAAACCTCAACATGTTCAAAATAGAATTCATTCTGTTAAGGGCAAAACAGTCATGTTAGCAAGGTTCTCAAATGTGGTTGCTGTCGTTTAGAAATGTCTGACTCCTCATGACCCAATTTGGGGTTTTCTTAGCAAAAACACTTGAGTGGTTTGCCATATCCTTCTCCAGCTCATTTTACAGATAAGGAAACTGAGGCAGAGTTAATTGATTTGCCCAGGGTCACACAGCTAATAAGTGTCTAAGGCCAGATTTGAGCTCAGGAAAAGTAGTCTCCCTGATGCCAAGCCCAGTGCTCCATCCACTGCAGCACCTCGCTGCCTCCTCAGGGATGGAGTTCCTTAACCCTTCATGCTCCTTCACCCTTACCCCCTTATACAATCAATTTCCAAGCATTGTTGATTCTAACTGTACATCTCTCACATTAACACCCTTTTGTTCACACCTAACAGCTTACCAAATTGTGGACTCTCCAGTTTATTCTCCACTTAGTCATTAAAATCACCTTCAAATTAAAATTAAAAGCACAAGTCTGATCTGGTCACTATCTTGCTCAAAAGTATTCATTGGCTCCCTAATGCCTCTAGGATAAATACAGACTCCTCAGCTTGGCATTTAAAGCATTTCACAACCTGGCTCCAACTAACTTCTCCAGACTGACTTTGCATTAGACCCCTTGGCCTTTTCTATGTTCTAGTCAAACTGGTCTATTGCTGTTCCCTAAATTCAACATTCCATCTCCCACCTCCAGGCCTTTGCATCAGGTGTCTCCCATGCCTAGAATATAGTGCTTTTTTTTTCTCTCAGCCTTCTAAAATCCTTAGTTTTAAGGTTCAGGTAAAATAACCACTTCTTCCATGAAGCATCCCCTGATCCTCGCAGCTGTAATTAATGTTACTCTCCTCATATTTTTGTATTATACTTTTGTCTGGATTGCTCTTCTTCCCTTCTCACAGCCTTCCTTGAATTACACTTATTTGTGTAGATGCTGCATTGCCCTCTAGTAGAATGTGAGCTCCTTGAGGGCAGACAGCATGTCATTTTCTTCCTTTCATCTCTGTCCCTCGTGCCTAGCACGGTATGTTGAACTTAGTGGATGCTTAATAAATGTCAGTTGAATTGAACGGATTTCAATATTTGGTAAATACTGTTAGCTGGAAGGGACCGAGTTATTCCCCTTTTGAAATAGCTTTGCTCTGAAGCTTGGCCCAATGCTATGGCTGCATTGCATGATAAAACCAGAAGGCAGCATAATTAATTACAATTATGATGCTTTTAAGAGCTGAGGAGAAGCAGACTATCTCATAATGTAGCAAGAGCAACTTCAAACTGTTTACACAAATGCTGTGAATTTGGCTGTTTGGGGCCTACAAATCCATGTCAAACGTTAATGGAAATAACATCATTTTTATGTCAAAATGGCACCCTGCCATTGTTTGGAATAACCTGCATTCCTCCTGTGACTCATCGGCCAGCCAGAGGGATGGGGGGGGAGGCAGGGAATCAACGTGGGGGAGAGGAGGAGAAGGAAGAGGGGAAGAGGGGGGAGGGGAAGCAGCCTTGGATGGGAGCGCATCAGTGTACAGCGACTGGGCTGGAGGCCTCTTGGACAGGCGCTCATTGGTATAAATGGAGACACAGTAGGAACAACAATTTTATTAGCCGTCGTTTATCAGGAGTAACTGACAGCCTCCCCACATATAATCCTCCCAGAAATTACCTCCTTGGTAATGGCATCCTTTGTTTATAAAGCCACAGATTTATGAAGTGTTCCCAGTTGCTGGTCACTATAAAAAGTTAATCCCTAAGCCCTCTTATTTTCCCAAATACAGCCAGCTCCCCGTGAAACACCAATTAATGAATAATTATTTCTCCTAGCCAAGGCACTCCCCGGGATGGGTGGTTTGTTGTTTTTTTTTTCCTTTCCCATCAGCCCCAGTCCCCTCTGTGCCCAGCTGGCAATGCCCACTGAAAGAAACCCTACAGGCAATTTCCTCCTTGCAGCTGTTCCTTCACCAGTCAATTGGGTCCTAGGAAGGCTTGTGGTTACAGGAACTGACTGTTCTTTCTTTTCCAGGGTGTCACCCTCCACTCCCCAAACCACCCTACCCTTCAGTGTCCGGGCCTACATCTACTTCCAGGTCTGACTCTCCAGCAGGCTGATCCTGACCCTTCTCCTATGTTTGTCTTCATTATTCCCACCCCGCCTGTACCCTGCCGGGGTGGTCCTCAGGGACTGAGACCAAGGAGGAGTCATTGTTACAGCTTAAGGCAGCATGAAAGCACTGACCATCATTGGAAGAGCCGAGACATCACCTAAATCAGGGAGTTCCTAATCTAGGATAAGGATACTCCAGAGAGTATGAGAAACTTGTTAAGGGGAATATAGTGAATATTTTGTAAAAAATTATGTTATCCTATTGGAATTATTTATTCATATCAAATATGGGATACAGGAAGGCCTACTGAAAACCAAAGGGCACAGTGACCAAGAAAAGTTGGTGACTTCTGATCTAGACCAAGCCCTTTGTTCTACAAAAAAAAGAAACTGAGGACCAGGGAGGGGAGGCCCAAGGCCTCACTTAGCTCTGCCACAAACAGTGAAGGAGAGATGGGATAAGAATAGAAGTGAACATAAATTCATTGACAGGTCATGTACATCTCCTTTTGTCATGCCTGGGGTAAAGCACAGAATCCTCCAATCTCAGCTCCACCCACCACATCCCCATGCTCTCCGAAAATGGTACTCCCTCCCACCTACCTGAAATCAAGGCTATCCAAGGTGATACCCCTCATTTCTTCTCTATCACACATCAAAAACCTCCCAGAATTGGTAGGAACACTAGAAGGCATCCCAAATGCCAATGAAATCCTCTCTCTAGGATTCCCAATAAGCGGCCATTCAGCCTCCACCTGGAAACCTCCAGGTATAGAGAATCCACTCTTGCTGAGATGGTCTATTCCATCCTGAAGCTTCTCTAATTGTTAGGATTTTTTTTGTTACCTCACACTAAAGTAGCCTGGCTGGGCAGCTCCCTCTCATAGCTCCTCATTCTGCCCTCTGGGTCAAGCAAAACAAAACTAATTTTTCTTCCACTTGAAAGTGTTCAAATACTTACAGACAAATTTTAAAGGATGATATTAGCATAGATTTTGAGTTGGAAAAGACTTTACAATCTACTCCCCTCATTTTATAGATGAGGAAACCAAAGCCCAAGTTTTGAAGGCTAAGTGACTTGCCCAAGGCCACAAATCTTTTCCTTTTCCTCCCTCACACATTCTTCCTTTACCTTAAATATTAGAGGTTTATCAGCTTAATGATACTGACAAGACCCCACTGATGTCCCCATTAAACTATGTGTTCTCCAGGTTAAATGGATTCTTTTTGATGCAGTCTCCAGCTGCCTCAGAAATCAATCAATTAATGAATCAGCATGTATATATGAAGCACCGACTATGTGCTAGGCACTGTTGTAAGTGCTGGGGATGCAGAGAGAACAAGTGATACAGCCCCTATTCACAAAGAACTTACACTCCACTCACTCATTCTCTTCTTCCCTACGGTTTCAGAGGATTAGGTGGTCTTCTACTTCTACCTGAGTTCAGGCACTGACCAATTGCATGACCCTGGGCAAATCAGTTTACCTTGTTGACCTCAGTCTCCTCCTCCGTCAAATGAGCTGGAGAAGGAAATGGCAAACCACTCCAGTATACCATATTCTTTCCAAGAAAACACCAAGTGAGGTCAAAAAGAGTCAGACATGACTGAAATGACTCAACAACTACCTTGCCAAAGCTAATCACTCCACCTACACCTTCAATCCCATCTCCTCCCAAATCTTGTTCTATCAATCATTCTCTGCCTGCCTGTGTCTGTCTCTGTCTCTATCTCTGTCTCTGTCTGTCTCTCTGTCTCTGTCTCTCTCTCTCTCTCTCTCTCTTTCTCCCTCTCCCTCTCTGTCTCTGTCTCTCTGTCTCTCTCTGTCTCTCTCTCTCTCTCTCTCTTTCTCCCTCTCCCTCTCTGTCTCTCTCTCTCTGTCTCTCTCTCTCTCTCTCTCTCTCTCTCATATCAAATGAGATGATGTAGGTAAAGCATATTGTAAACTTTAAAGCACTAAATAAATGTCAGCTCTCTGAAATGTTTCCCTTTCTACTGCTTTCTTGCCCTCTGTCTATAAACATGCTCAAGATTCTCCTAAGCTAAAAAACAATTTCCCTGAATGGCTACCTCCTCAAGCTCAATTATAATGTGTTTTTGCTTCAATACCAAGCACTTCCACTTAATTACTACCCACTCACACCATAGATAGACAGACAGATAGATAGATAGATAGATAGACAGACAGACAGAAAGACTGACAGGCAGACAGAGTATTTGTTAAGCACTTATTCTGTTACAGGTACTATTCTAAGCTTTGAGAATATAAGTACAACCAAAAAGAAAGACAGTTCCTGCTCTCAAAAAACTTAGATTCTAATGGCGGGGGAAGGTACTCACAAAGGGGCAAAGTAGAAAATTCCAAAGAGTCAGGAACAGAACCGAGAGAAAAGAGAGCATGGTTTGCCTGGGTTCTTTCTCAAATGGAGGTTCGGGGCAGGAACTCAACAAGTTGAGGAGGGTTCCACAAGGGTGAAGCTTTCTCCAGGCTGAGTAGACAGATGGAGCAGAGGTGGAAAAGTCCAGAGAGTCAGAAGAAGAAACAGGAGAGTAAGGCAAGATCATGGGCTCCTTGAGGGAGCTTTATGTTCCAAGGATCTTGCATGTGGTCGATGTTTAATAAATGTTTGTTGAATTTAATCCAATGCCTATTTGGCAGATCATGGACAGCAACTCCATTATGAGCCAATAGTGTGATCTGAGTGTCAACAAAGCTAATATAAACTTGGGTTGCATTAATAAAAGGATAAAATGACTAGAATAGAATGTGGGAAGTGGTCACTCTGCCCTGGTCAGACCACATCTGGGTCTGAGTATGTTTAGTTCTGGGTGCCATGTTTTAGGAACAACTTTGATCCATTGAAGAGCATGCAGAGGATGATGACCACGATAAGGAGGGAACTCAGACCCTGTCATACAAAAAATTTCAATTGAAGGAGCTTGGAATATTTTGACTGGAGAAGAGGAGGCTTGAGGGGGACCTAATAGTTTTCTTCAAGTATATGAAGGGCTACCATAGGGAAGAAGGGTTAGATCTATTTTGTTTGAATCCAAACAGCAAAAGTAGCAGTAATCATTGAGAGTTTCATAGGACCAGATATTGGCTTGAAATCAGGAATATTTCCTAACAGTCACAGTTGGATCAAAAAAGAATGAGCTGCTTAGGTGGGTGGCGAGATCCCCAATCATCATAGGTCTTCAGGTGGAGGTTGGATGACTATTTGTAGGGGATGTTGTAAAGGAAAGTCTTGTTCAGGAATAACCTTTGACATCCCTTCCAACTCAAAGATTCTCTGAAATCTCCTTAGAGACTGTAATGGAGACTACAGTAGAGACTAGAAAAGAGTCTATAGTGACCAATGAAACAAAAGGACATGGGATGTCAAGTCAGGGGACCTGGGTTCAAATCTTGCCCCTTCTGCTTCCTACCCTAGGTGACTAGATGACCTTTCAAAGTGTCTTCCAATTTGAAAATCCTATGATTCTAGGAATTTAGTTACAATGATTTGTCCAAATTTGCACAGCTCTGACAGAATTGAAAGAAAGAGGACTGTGTTTAGACACAAAAGACCTTAGCACCAATGCTTACAACTTTGTGTAACTCACTTTCTCTGGACTTCATTTCCTTTATGGTCCCTTTCATATCTAAATCCCATCATCCTATGATCCAGCTTCTGAAACCACCAAGATATTGAAACCTATCTCAGGCGACCAATGACCACTAACTAACCAAATCCAAATTGCTTTTCCCCATTTTCATCTACCTTGACCTTTCTACAGCATTCAACACTGTTGACCATCCCTTAGTTTTTGATACTCTGTCTTCTGTTGGCTTCTATGATGCTGCTCTCTCACAGTTCTCCTCTTTTCAACTCCTTTCCCCATAATGTGTGTATCATTCAAAGTTCTGAGCTTGGCTCTCTTCTCTTTCTCGTTACCCTTTCCCTCTGAGAAGTCTCATTCACTCTTGGGACTTCTATTACCAGCTCTATTCAAATGATTCTTGAATCTACTCCAAGAGTACCAGTCTCAGATATCCAACTCCATGCTGGATGTCTCCATTTGAATGTCCAACCACCATCTTAGAGGCAATATGGGCAAAGACAAATTCATCACCTTCCCTCTAAAACATGCCCCTTTTGCTATCTTCCCACTTTCTCCTGTGACATCAATTTTCCAGATGCATGAGCTAAAGAACCTTGGACTCCATCAATTGGGGAATGGCTGAATAAGTTGTTATATATGGTTGTGATAGAATATATTGTGCTATAAGAAATGACAAGCAGGATGTTCTCAGAAAAACCTGGAAAGACTTACATGAACTGATGCAAAGTGAAATGAGCAAAACCAGGAGAACATTGTGCACAGTAACAGCAATATTGTATGATGATCCACCGTGAATAACTTAGCTATTCCCAGCAATACAGTGATCCAGGACACTTCTGGATATATGATGAAAAGTGCTATCCATCTTCAGAGAAAAAACTGAGCTTAAATGCAGATCGAAGATAGTTTTTCTTTACTTTCTTAATTTTTCTTGGGTTTTTTTTTTGGTCTATGTTTTCTTTTGCAGCATGACTTACATAGAAAATGAATTTTACATGAATATTCATATATAACCTATGCCAAACTGCTTGCCTTCTCAATGAAGGGGAGAGAGGGAGAGAATTTGGAACTCAAAATTTGAAAAAAAGAATGTCAAAATTGTTTTTACATGTAACTGGAGTGGAAACAAACCATTACATTTTAAAAAACCAACAACTTTAGACTCATGCATGAGTCAGCCCCCTCTCTCAACCCCAATCAACCTTTCAAGTTGCCCATTCTCCCTACAAGATATTTTTTGCACATGTCCATTTTATCCTAGTCCTATTGCCACCACCCTAGTTCAGGCCCTCATTGCAGCTCACCTAATTCTTCATTTTATTTGCATGGCCTCCTAAATGATTTTCCTTCCTCTATTCCCTTCCCTCCCTGTGAATTTTGCTTTTGTGCCACTGCCAAAGTAGCCTTCCTAACATACAAATCTGATCACATCTCTCCTCTAAAAACCTTCAATGGCTCCCCATTGCCTACAGGATAGACTATAAACTCCTTACAGCAGCTGGCATTCAAGGCATTATATGGTCACGTGCCAATTTCTCTTTCCAGCCTCCTTTGGTATTACTTCCCTTTCCACACTTTATAGTCCAACAAAATCATATGAGTTCACTCACAAATTTTAAACTACCCTATCCCATCTCCCTGAGTATGTACAGGCTTTTCCCATCTCTGTAAGGTGTTCTTTCCACATTTCCATCTCTCAAAATAATTTCCTTTCTTCAAGGCCCAGTTCAGAGGCCACCTCCTCCATGATGCTCCTTTGATTCCCCCCAGCTAAGGAGAGCACTTCTTTTCCAATCCCTTATTCCTCTGTTTGACATCTCCTTTGTATCTATCTCATTCTAATTCATTGTATTATTTGGGCAGCTAGACCACTGGAATTGGTATCAAGAAGACCTAAGTTCAGGCACTTACTAGTTGGGGAAATCTGGGCAGGTCCCAAGCTCTCTCAGTTTCAGTTTCTTCATCTGTTGGCTCCCCATTAGATTGTGAGCTCCCTGAGGGCAGATACTGGCTTTTGCTGCTTTTTTGTATCCCCAGTCCTTAGCACAGTGCCTGGCACACAGCAGGCTTAATAGATATTTGATTGATTGCCTGATGAGGATAATGATAGCATTTAACTCATGGGGTTGTTGTGAGGACCAAATGAGGTAACATTTGTCAAGAGCTTTGCAAACAAACTTCCAAATGTTATTTAGATGCTCATAATTATTTGTATACATGTCTCATCCTCCAACTAACTTGTATGCTCCCAGTGTCTTACTCATCTGAGCACCAAGCCTTAGACGGTTAAGTTTCAGTTCTTTTTTTTCAGACATGCCTGACTCTTTGTGACCCCATTTGGGGTTTTCTTGACAGAGATACTGGAGTGGTTTACCATTTCTTTCTCCAGCTCGTTTTACAGATGAGGAAACTGAGGCAAACAAGGTTCAGTGACTTGCTCAGGGTCACACAGCTAGTAAGTGTCTGAGGCCGAATTTGAACTCAGGAAGATGTCTTCCCAATTCCAGGCCTGATTTTCTACCCACTTTGCCGCCTAGCTGTTCCCTTATGTACTGTATGGATATAAATAAGTTTGCTGCAGAGACCTGAAGGAGACACCACTTCCCTGCTCTATCTGGCCTGCTTTGTCCTGCCCTATCCATGAGCCTAATCACTAGTGAAAACCTGCATCATCTAAGTCCCTACCTCAGCGCCCAAGCCTCTCTCAGGGGCCAGCAACCCCCAAAGCAACTTGCACAAGGTTGTCGTTAAGCCAAATCCCTGTCAACAATGTCTTCTCACTTCTGCCACCAGGATGCTTAAGGCCCATTGCCAGCCTGAAGGAATCATACTGGCTCTGCTTTCTGCTCCCTCAGCTCCAGGGACTCTGGGGGAAGTGAGATTCTCTCCACTGACTTGAGCCAGGGTACTCCTTAGGAGATTTATCTCTATCCACTGAGGATAAATGGCTGGTCTGAAATGAACAGTATGGCCTGGTCTACCTCGATTGACTAGGTCAGAAAGGACCTTACTCTAGGGAGGCCAGCCAGGCCTTTTGTAAGAAGAGGACCATCATTCTAAGAGATTGCACGAAAAGAGTGATACGCTACAGACCTGGTCTTTGTGGATTCATGAAGCAGGATTCTCAGCCAAAATCTCCACTTGGCCATCACACCAATCCTCAGGCCTCATTTTTCTTGACACTTCTTCAGTTTTCCATATGACTAACAATTCACTCTTTAATAAAATGTTCTTCCCACTCATGAGGTTCTGGTGCAACATGTAAATGAGTTTATTCCCTCACTACATGACAGATTGTCAGTCCTTAAAAAGAAGTATCATGTACCCATCAGAGTTCTCCTATCCAAGCAAAACACCCTCAATTCCTTCTACAGCTCTTCAGATCATAGATTTAGCTCTGAAAGGGTCCTGAGAGGCCATCTGGTCCAACTCTTTCATTTACAGATGAGGTTGACACCCAAGGATGTTAAGGGACTTGGTAAAATCAGAGCCTGGTTTGAACTCAAATCTTCTGTTCCAAGTTCAGGCTATCTCCATTGAATTATGGTGCCTCTATGTGGTGTGATGTCCATCCAAGCTCTTCCCTATGCTGTTCTCCCTCCTCAGGACATGCTTCTAGTTGTCAACATTCATTTTAAAATGTAGTACCTACATAGTCCATAGTGCTCCGGGTGTGGTTCTAGACACTCTGGTTTTATGAATGAATCTAAAGTTGCATCAGCTGCTTGAGCAAGAACATCGCACCATTGTACTTGTTCCTTTTTCACATGAACTGCTATGAAGTAGGTATCCCCCCATTCTATACTTGTTGGCATCTATGTACAGGAATTTGCATTAACTGCAAAGGTTTTCCTCTTCATCCCCAGTCCTGATCCCCAACTGGCTGCCATATAATTTGCACCTGGATGCCCCATTGGCACCTCAAATTCAACATGTTGAAAAGAGTTCATTATAATTCTTTTGAAACCTGCTCCCTCCCCTAAACTTCTCTGTTTTCTTGAAAGCATCATCACCATCCTTCTAATCACCTAGGCTTCTAAACTGAGAACCACCTTGACTCTTCAATCCCCCTCATTTCCTGTGTCCAGGTGGTTTGTTTTTTTTTAAACAATTCTACCTCCATTTACTTCTGTCATATCTGCTCCCTTCTTTGCACTCACTCTTGTTCAAGCCTCCATCACAACTTGCCTGGACTATTATAATAGCCTCTTAATTGGCCTCATGGCCTCCCCCACCTCCCCTCTCCAGTCTATCCTCTATGCAGATACCAGAATCATCTTCCTCACTCAGGCACAGGTTTGACTATGTCAATCTCCTGCTCTCCAGTGAAGATCCCTTTCTGTTCTGTCTCCTATGATCTTATGACCATTTACCTACCCCTTGACAGAAAAGACAAAGAGCCCATTGTAATTTGGAGGGAGGACAAGGTCAGGGCCTGGGCAATCAAACAACTGGTCAGATCACTGAAGTGCAAGGAGTGGGGGATGCTTCTCTCACTTCTACTTGTTGAAGCCTTGAGGACCTCCCAGGAGGGACTTCCTTTGCAGGCAGCCCATTTGACTTTTGGACAGCCATAATCATTAGGAAGGTTTGGGGTTTTTTTTCCTTATATAAAGTCTAAATCTGCTATACTGCAGCTTCTACCATGACTCCTAATTCTGTCTTCAAATTTAATCCAATCCCTCTAATGATTGCCACCCTGTCCCTTCCATCCCTGGCCTATATTCTTTGGGCATCATCAGATAATTTGAACCTTTTCCTAACTCCTTCATTAATACTTCCTCATTCTACATCCTATTCTTCAATGAATTACTATCCACTGGGGCTAATCTAATAAATCAATTCACCCTAAAGTGTTAATGGTTGGTCATGGCTGATTTGTCCTCCTCTAAGAGGTACCTGGATTTGACTAGGGTTCTTAGAATTTAGAGTTGAAAGGGATCTTAAAGATCCTATTGCCCACCCCACCCCCTCAGTTTACAAGTGAGGAGACAACCACAGAGAGGTGAAGTGATTTTCCAAGTGTCAAACTGCTTTGGAAAGCAGCTAGACGCAGAAAGGCTCAATATATGAAAGAATGGATGGCCATGGAAAGCATGACATAAATGGAAGCTGCTGTTATTACTACCTCTCGTCATCCTGGGGCACAAGCTGGGGACGAGCTGAGGAAAGATAAGGCCTATCCATCAGGGCGGGGGTCAGCCAACCATCCTCATGCCCTAACCCAGCCCTTTGCCATGGGCCTGGCCAGCATCAGTGTTGACACTGGTCAGGCAGCGCTGGGGCCCCGGAGATAAGAAAGTCATTTACAATTGTAAAGACACTTAGCAAAATCAGCAGCTCTGACACTAGACCAATTGGTTCCATCTGGAAACCACACTCCTCCTTGGCAATAAAGAAAGCTATCCTTCCTCCTTTGGCATGAGCAGTGATAGCATATGTGGGACCCTCAGCACTCACCCATCTCCACCTTCCCACCTCTGTCTTTGGGATCTCTCTAGTTTTCTCTTCTTTTTTTTTTTTAATAGAATCCTAGAACTATACGATGGGCCTAGAAAGGGTCTTAGAGCTCGCCTAATTCAATGTCTTTATTATAAAGAAGAATCCAGAGCTCAGAGGAGGAAGAAGGACTCACCCAAGGTCACATGGCAAGTTGAAGGCAGAGTTTGGCTTATGATAATAGGATTATATATTTAGAGCCAGAAAGGTCCTTAACGATCATGTCCGTCAGTCCAATCTACTTATTTTACAGATGAGGAAACTGAGGCCCATAAAATATTGCATATTTTTCTGGGTGGTTTTTTTTGGCAGGGAGGAAGAGGCCCATTTACATCTTCCAATCGCCCATCCTGGTAAGCTTGTCATCATCTTCTATTCCTTCCTTGCTTTCTCTACATTCATAGCTATCCTTTCATCACAACTTCTCTTAAACCAGTCTCTTCTTTATTATTCCCTCAGCCACCATCCTAATTTAGGCATTTATCACTCCATGCTTGAACTATTGCATGAGTAGCATAGCTGACCTCCATGCTTCTTGTCTCTCCCCATTCATACTGCCACCAAAAAGTCATTTATGTAGAATAAAAGAAGCAATGTGGCATAATAGATAAAGGGCCAAAGTCAAGAACACCTGGGTTCAGGTGCTGTCTCTGTCACCTTGGGCACTCAACTTCTCGATATCCCAGAAAAATCAAGAGTATTTGTTGTAGAACTGTTCCTGACTGCTTGAGCAACTGAGTGCTCCCTATAGTTGATAAAACCACAGATTTTATCTGTGTTGGAAGGGTCTGTAAAGATCATTTAGTCTCACCTCCTGCCCAATGAACAAGCACCCTCTCAGGCTGTGTTCCCTTTCCTCAGTTACTCTTATCTTTAAGGGCTGATAATGGCTTCCCATTGCCTACCACATTGAGGCCTGATCCTCCAAGATCCTCCCTAATTTCACCTCACCCTCACAAAACTTATTTCTTACAATTGCTCCCCACGTGTGAAACTGCTACTCCATTTAGAGAAATCCTGTCATTGTTCCTCTCACAGACCCCACTCATCCCCTTCTCGTGAAATCATGAAATTTCAAAACTGGAAGGTGCCTCAAACATCACCTAGTCTAAGGTACTGTCCAACTCAGGATTCCCCATGACAGATGGCAAGCCAGGCTTCACTCAGATATTTCCTATGATGAAGACAAAGATACGAAATCATTCTGAACCTTGATTGTCACTCTCTTTCTCACACAAGGCACCCTACCCCATTGTTAGACAGTTCTTGTTTTTAAAAAGTTCTCCCCGTCATTGATCAGATCTCTGTTGCTCTGAAATTTTGACACTGTGGCCTTAGTTTTATCCTCCTAAGTCTGTTCCATGTGTCAGTCCCTCAAATATCTCGAGACAGATAACTATCATATTCCCACTAAGCCTTTTAATCTCTGGGCTAAAAAAAAAAATCTCTTTCCTTTAGCTAATTTTCATATAGCATGATTTTCTGGTTTCTCTCTTCTGGATATACCACAGTTTGTCAATATCCTTCTTAAAATGTGTTGGCTATAACTTAATTTAATCTTCCAGCTGTGGTCTGACTAGTACTGGGGGACAATTGTCCCTTGTTACAGACCCCATACTTCTATTAACATAACTCAAGATTTCAGTAGCTCTTTTGGCAGATAACGTCATACCGCTGGCTCCTATTCAGCTTATGGTGAGCTGAAATTCCCAGCTTTTAGCTGTTTCCCCCTCTGGGCTTCACTCTTGACTCTCTGGACTTTTCTATCATGCTCCAGGAGCCTTCTCACTTTGGAAGTTCACTTTGACCCTGTCCTTCTTACTCTAAAAGTTCACTTTTCCTCCATGGCCCCTTCCTTTGATTGGTTGGTTCCTCCCAGAACATCCATTCTGGGGAAAATAACCAGGTTAGCCATGTCTTCATTCCTCTCTGGGTTCCATTCTTGATTCTCCAGACTTTCTCCACAATGGCCCCTACTAAGGAACTTTCTCCTTTCTTCTTCCGCCAACCCAGCCCCCTCCATCTTTGCAGTTTCCTTTCCTGTGTTGTCTTCCTCCTTGATGGCAGGGACTATATTGTTTTTCTGTTTGTATTTGTATTCCCAGAGCTTGACACAGTGCCTGACACATAGTAAGCACTTACTAAACAATTGTTGACTATTGTTGGTAAGATAGATCCCCTCCATCTTGTGCTTGTATATCTAGTTTTCTTAATCATACATGTGAGCTTTCAAAATTATTGCTATTTAATTTTGTCTTGAAGTTTGGATTCATTATTCCAGCCTGTCAAGATCATTCTGAACTTTGATTGTTACCCAACGCATCGATTACTGCTCTTATCTCTGTGTCATCGGCAAATTTGATAAGCATGCCCATTATATCTTTATCCAAGTAAATGATAACAATTTTGAACAGGACAGGACTAAGTACAGAACCCTGGGGGCACAGTGGTACAACCTCAAATAGAAATGGGGTCCACTAAACCATACATAAGGATTCCTACAGGTCACATATTGACTTAGAAAACCACATATTAACATCATCTGTGTTCTGTTATATATATACGTGTGTGTGTGTGTACATGTGTTTATATATGTGTGCATATATATGTAAATATATGTATATATAATGTGTATATGTATACGTATACATTTCTTTTTATTTTTAATTTCCCAATTATATTTTAATCTGGTTCAGCTGTATTTGCAAGTACTGTGGCCATGTTTTACTTCTTTGCTATAGCATACCACTAGAGGCCTCCTCCCATGTTGACATAAATCCATTAATAAATATTCTTTGGGTATGATTATCCAACCAGTGTGAATGCACCTAATTATACCATCATCCAGCCCACTTTGCTCTATCTTGTCCAAATATACAATGGTTTGCCAAATCTTTGCTGAAACCCAAATACAACATGTCCACGGCATTGCCCTGATATACTGGTCTAACCTTCACAAAAAAAGGGCAGTACACTTGATTTGACATGACTTGTTTTTAATTATCCTAGAGATCACTGCTTTGTTTTTCTAAGGACCCACAAACCATTATAAAATGTCAGTTCTACAAATTTATCAGGAATTGAGATCATCCTCACTGGTCTGAGGTTTATGAAATCTACCTTTTTTGGAAAACCAGAATAACAGTGATTCATCACACCACTCTTGTCCTAATACCTTTGTCTCCTTATGTCCTCAAAGTTTCCAAGAGGAAAGCAGTGTGGTGAAGGAGAAAGGATGCTGAACTTGGAGTCACAGGACCTGAATTTAAAACTCAACTCTGCCACTTACTACCTGTAAGATATCACACAAGCCACCTCCCCTCTCTAGCCCTCACTTAGCTCATCTATAAAATCTAAAAGGTGTTCTCCATCTCTAAATCTGTGAATAGTGATTGAATCACCCCTGCAGTCTTCCAGTAGCCTCTGCTGAAATTCATCTGGTCTTGTAGTTCGGAACTCATTTAAAGCAGTGCGGATCATTTGATGTACCTTTCAGTTCCTTCTTAACCATGCCTACTCTACTTTTTCCTGTTTAAAGATCTTTTTTTTTTTCCTTGACATGGATGCTAGAAATGATATTCCTGTTTGGACATAACTTCTTCTATACAGCCGGTCCAGAAGTTCCTTCTCCTCTATCACTTTATATCCTTCAACTACTAGCCTAAAATTCGCCTTTTCTACCCATCCTGGTCCATGCTGCTACTATACTGGATGGATCCTATATCTACTTCTCTGTGAGTGTTATACCCTTTAACAGAATGTAAGCTTCTTGAAGGCAGTGCCTGTCTCATTTTTGTATTTGAATCCCCAGCACATAGCACAATGTCCATCCCATAAAGCTTAATAAATACTTGTTACTTAATTGATTGGAGCCAGGACCACCTAACTCAGCAAAAAACTGTCTTCTAATTCTTCCAAGTGTGTTAATTTCGTCTCCCCCAACTATATTGCCCTTGAGGGCAAGGACCATATTACATATTTCTTCTAAACTCTCTACACCAGAAGGGAGGGCTGACTGGGGAACAGGGCAACCAGAATATATGCCATCTTGGAGTGGGGGGTGGGTAGAAATGGGGAGAAAATTTGTAATTCAAACTCTTGTGAAAATCAATGCTGAAAACTAAATATATTAAATTAATTAATTAATTAAAATAAATTGAAAAAAATAAAATAAACTCTCTATACCAGGGGTTCTTAACTTTGAAGGGTCCCCAAGGTCTGTGGATAAATTTCTGGGTTTAAACTTAGAGGTTGTTGTTCAGTGGTTTTCAGTCACATCCAACTCTGTGACCCCATTTGGGATTTTCTTGGTAAAGATACTGGGGGGCTTTGCCATTTCCTTCTCCAGCTCATTTTATAGATGAGGAAACTGAGGCAAACAGGGTTAAGTGACTTGCCCAGGGGCACACATCTAGTAAATGTCTGAGGCTGGATTTGAACTCAGGAAGATGAGTCTTCCTGACTCCAAGCCAAACACTCAAACACTGTGCCACCTGGCTGCCCTTACAGGAAAAAAAAATTACTTCTCTTTTCACTAACCTTTTATTTCCTTTATAATCTTGTGTACTTTGTTTTATGCTTTTAAGGACATTCTGAAAAGGGAACTATGGACTTCACTAGATAGCCAAAGGGATCCATCACACACACACACACACACACAGAGTTTAAGAATCCTTGATCTACATTACATAGGCCAAGCACACAGTCCATTTTCAACATTTTTATCAGTGTCTTAGAACAGAACTGTCAAACGTGAGGTATGTGGCCTGCAACACTCCAGCAATTAAAATGTAGTTGGGAAACATTTGACAAAATTAACAAGAATACAACAGAACATAGATAATGTAAATATGTGGTTTCCTAACTCGGATACTAGCCCATCTTTACATATAGTTTAGGGGACTGTTTGGTACATCCTATTTGCTTGAAATTTGTGCTTGTGTTGTTGACCTTTAAGTTATTATGCCAGCATTATATAACTCTTCCTACTCCATGTTCATATTTTTTTATCTTACTTTAAGATTTATTAATGTTTTTTCCTAAAATGCTTTCCCTTTAAAGATACAATTTTAAAATGTTTCCTGCAATCTTACTTGCGATTTCCTTTTTAAGGGCAATGCTTTGTATCTTACCTTCATAGCTGTGCTTTTGGCTTTCTGGATCTCAACACCGTGCCTCAGCTTCAGTTTTACCCTGGAACATCCATCCACTCTGCCATTCTAGCCCCCTTCTCCCATTAGCAAGTTCTTCAAATACGTCCATTTGGGGGAAGTGCCCAAGCTGGACAACCATTTATTCCTTTCCCATTTGTGCTTCTGACTTACTGGGCCTCAACACCATGGTCCCACACTGGGCACCTTCAAACACACACAGACAGACACATACAGACAGATAGACAGACAGACACATACACACACACACACTATCTCCCTTCCACCACCCTTTTTTATGTTTTCTTCCCTGATTAGAGTGTAAGCTCCTTGAGGGTGGTAACTCCTTTTTTGTCTGTATTTTCGTCTTCAGCATTTGGCACAGTGTCTGACATATAGTAAACACTTATTAATATTTGTTGCCTTGTTCGCCTTTTTATAAAGGAATGCATCACTAATTTCATAATGAACATTCCCTAGGGAAGTGTAATCCAATATCTACATTTTAATTTACCAGTATATCTTTCGAGTCAGATTACACATGTACTGGGAAGTTAAACAAATTTGATGAAGCTGGGCGGGATTGAATTATCCGTGTCTCTAAAACTCACTTAGTTCCTAAGTCTAGATGTAGTTCAAACCTAGTGGGGCCAGATTCTCAACATCCTACTATTCTGCAGATGAGTCTCCTAATCTTCCAAACTCATGAAAAAACTTCTCTACAACATCCCCGAGAAGTGGACATCTAGTCTTTGGTTAAACATTTCTAGCGACACAGAACTCAGTACTCATAGAAAATCTCATAGGGCTGTAAGAAAGAACTCACAGCTACACACACAGATGGCTGGCTCTCAAAGTCTCTACCTAATTAAAATGGAAAAAATAATACTTAAAGAACAGTTAATAGCATTCCAGACTAGAGCTGGTCCTATGATTGAAGACTCGCCAAAAGTCTATTTCTTCCTTTCTCTCACTTCCAAAATTCTCTCCAATGGGCCCTCCTTCAGACCTTGATATTCTCAAGGCAATGAGCTAAGGTGTTGACGACCCCTATCAATTCAATTTAGTTGAACAAACTCTTGAAAGTATCTATTCTACGGAAAGACACTGTGCTGGACAGTGAAGACACAAAGATAAAACAAAGACCCTGTGTCCAAGGAGCTTACGATCTGATAGCATGGAAGGACATGTAAACAAAGAATTATGATGATACAAGGGAAAGTGAGAGAAAAGCAAGGGGAAATTAATTTGGAGCAAGATTGTATAAG
Organism: Trichosurus vulpecula; assembly: GCF_011100635.1. Lineage (NCBI taxonomy): Eukaryota > Metazoa > Chordata > Mammalia > Diprotodontia > Phalangeridae > Trichosurus > Trichosurus vulpecula. The sequence continues at coordinate 141,006,569 of NC_050581.1, read as the reverse complement.
GCCTTGAATGCTGGACAAAGAGTTTATATTATTTTCTGTAGGCAAGGAGGTTTTTGGATAGAGGTAAATAGAACAAGGTAGGAGTGTTCATTTAGGAAGATCAATATGACAGATGTATGGAGGATGACTTAAGGACGAGGTAGAGACTTGAGGCACAGAGACCAGTTGGGAGGCTATTACCACAATTCAAATGAGGACCGATTAAGGTTTGAACTAGATTGCTGGCAGTGGGAATAAAATGTAAGAATAAATGGGATTTAACAGGTTTCTATAAAGAATTAGGGAGAGGGGAGTGAGGAAAAGGGAAAGGGAAAAAAATTTAAATTAAAATTTAAAAAGAGTAAAGAAACCATAGAAGTGGAAGACACTGAAGTTTTGAGCCAGGGCAATGGTGCTAATATCATCGGTAAAGTTGGAGAAGGGGGAAGAAATAGAACACATTCAGTCTGGGGCATGCTGCTTTACAATCCCCAAATAGAATTTCTATAGTGTTAAATCTGGGGAAACTAAGTAATGGGTCACGGAACTTTGTCAACAGTATGCCAAGGCAGAAGACCATCCCCATCCCAATCCTCACCAACATCTGTCTCCACATCCCGCGCCCACCCAGCGTTGTGTGGAATTTCCCATTTGGCCTCAGCTCAAGCAGGGTAGGACAATTGTCAAGCTTTATCTGCTCAGGTCCCATCCCCTTCCCCTCCCCCTACACTAATGGTAATACGGTAACTCAGCACCAAACTGCCATGTAGAGTTGCTGTCTCTCTTTCTTTTGAACCTTTTCCAACAGTCAACTCCAATGAGTCACCCGAGCTGCAACTAACACAGAGTTTGGTATCATTTTTGCAACAGGAAGACATTATAGCCTTCACCGGGCAATCGCTAATTCCTCCTGACGGGGAGACAGTGGAGCAGGCATCCCAGGAGGAGATGAAGATCTCTCATTTAGGCTAATCTAAGACAATAAAAGTCTTGAATAAAAGCTCAGATCACAGGCCAAGTCTCCTGGCACTACATAAATGGAGCCAACTCATAATGTTTGTAAAAATAAATTCCCTCCATTCTGGGCAGGGCCCCTGGACGGGCATCCCTCCTGGACATGGCTGTGAAAGCTTACAACCCAAAGGGGGCTGTTCTCCCTTCTGGCTCCAGGCCTTGGAGTCTGTCTGTCGGGCTCTAGTCGGGGGTGGTGGGGGAGGTGGGGAGCACCACCCCGAAGGTTTTGCTTGGCCTCTGAAGTCTGTCACAATCTGCTGTTTCCAAAACCACCTGGATCCCCTGCCCCCTCTCCCATAATAGAAGCCTGAAATCCAGTGAAAAGATAGTAAAGGAGATCCCTCTGCTGGGTCTGCATGTAAACCATTGGGTCTTATTTTGAAAGGGAACCTTGAAGTCTGTGGGATGACATAGTGTCCTCAGAGGGCCGAGGCATCGTGCTGCAGTGATAAGAACACTAGACCAGGAATCACAGGATCTGAGTTCAAAAGCCACTTCTCCAAACCCAGTCAAGTCACTTTCTGTCTCTGAGCTTCAGTTTGCCCATTTCTCAAATGGGGATGTTGGATTAGGTGAAAGTCCGGTCCAGATTTATGACCCTTTGACCGGAGCTTGAACCCCGGTTCTATTACTGGTGAAACCACACAAATCATCTCCTCCCTCTGAACCTTGGACTTCCCATTTGTAGAATGAGGCCAGATGCTAAGGGCCCTTCCAACATCCTAACTGTGTCACCTTAATGAAGGGATTGAACACGATTCTCACTTTTTAAAAGAACAAGCGTGCTCCACAGACCAGAGGACTTGAGCCTCTAATTTCACTGTATGTGACTTGATGTATACCAAAACAAATACTTCCATTTCATTGAAAGTTGAATTTTCTGGCATAGAAGAATATTGTAGAAATAGAGATGGTACCTGTGACTTCATTGTCATGTGGAACTCCTAGTCAGGAAACTCTCTCTACCAATTTTTAGACCTTTTTAGAGGAAGGGTGTGGGCATAGCTGGAGTCTATGGTGTGACTCCACAAATTAGGGGACCAACCAGAGGCAGGAAGATGGGTCAGATCTCACCCTCTCTCCAAACCTAGGGCCCATTCCCAATATAACCACACCTACCTTTTGCCCATTGTCGCAGACGTTACTCTTCTCTTCTCTCCTGTTGCTATAGAAGATCCCAACATCCTTCTCACTTTTTCTTCCAGCCATTAGCTTCTCAGGTCAATTATAACCCAACTTTTATCTGGGTGTCCAGAGCAGCTAGTAGAAGCCATTCAGAAATACCCACCTCCTACTTGTAATATCACCTTGAGGTTCCAGGTGGCACCCATTGGAAGGAAGGTTCTGCACTCTGAGGCAGTGATCAGGGAGTAAAAACCCCAGCCCTACTTCCCTGGTCCATTTTTGTATTGGGTTGGACAGTAGCACGTGTATATAATAAACAAATATTATATTTTATTAGTTTGTGTTTGTTTATATATAAAATATATACATTTATATATAAATATATTTCTATTTTATATTTATTTATATTATTATTATATATTATAGTATATTAGGAGTTTGGGCTCAGATTTTTTTAACTGAGAGGAGTGTGGAGCCTGCTAAGAGTTCAATGACTTCCCCAGGGTCACACAGATATTATGGACAGAATCAGATCTTGAACTGAAATTTTCCTGACTTTGTGGCTGACTTGCTACCTCATGTTACTTCTTTAAAAACTTGTGCATTTTAAAATCAATATAAAATATAAAAAAATTAAATGTGAATTTTAAAAAGGAACATTCAAAAGTATCTCGTTATCCCCCCTCCCCCCACCCCTGATATTTGTTGGATCTTATTAGCCAGGGTACCTGCACCCAGTTCCAGCCCAGCCTCAGGCCACTCCAAAAGCTCACACTAGTAATGTTTTATCCCACATTTCCAAAAGCCATAAACACCCAGGGAACATAGACCCTGGAGGCCTCATAGAAATCTTGATTGAAATTCACCCATTTGAAAACTCAGAAAAAAAAGATAACAAATTGCAGTTCCTTCCCTTCTTTGCAGAGGTGAGGGACAAAGAGTGTGACATATTGCACATACTATCAGACTTGATTGATGGGGTTTGTTGAACTGCGTAAAAACTGTGTAAAAAAAAAATCTTTGTTACAAGGAATCCCTCCCTGGGTAGGGGAAGTGGGAGGTACTTAGATAGAGATGAATGTGATGTAAAAACAGAAGATATCAGTCTCAATGTTTAAAAGTCATTGTTGGAGGAAGGAGTTGCTAAACCCAATTCCCAGTCGTGGTTTTTCCTGACTTTCATAGGAATTATTTTGGTCTTCTCAGAATGCTTTGAGGAATTTCTGAGTCCCTAAAACAGGATTCACTCAAAGGGCCACACTTGAGGACACAGAGGGCCACATGTGGCCTCGAGGCTGCAGGTTCCCCACCCCTGCTAAGATATTAATGCGTCAATGTGTGTTAACTTAGATGTAGAGGCAGAGGCCCTAGATTTGAAGGCCATTCTGTAATTTCTTAAAGGTCTTGTCATTTTCAATCTAAAATCACTGCTGGGAAGGGCCTGCCCCAGACTTGGATGTGCCCTAATGTTCTATTCCCTGTACCCCTGTGACCTTGACTTCTCACTCTAAAACACCATTCAGGGTGTATGCACAATCTCCCCATGATAGGATGGAAGCTCCTCTAAGGAAAGGACAATCTCACTTTTCTATTGGTACGCCCAGAACTCACCATAGTGTTTGGCACTCAATAAATGCTTTTATCGAAAATTTACTCACTTCACTCATTCATTCAGACCAACAGATTTTATCCAGAAAGAGCTAAGGTCTGGGAAGGTTGCAACTTGTCTGCTCACATAGAGGCAGAGACAGAATCAAAACCCAGAATCCTAGGCTATTTCCTCTTCTGCTATAAATCTCAAGACAAAATAAATTTGAACTTCGTTGGGAAAATGTGTGCCCCTCTTCCCCTTCAAAACTTTTGCGGAGAAGAGGAAAGTGAGGGACTGAAAAGCAAGCCACCAAAGTTTGTTACTAATTTTTTTTAAAATATGAGGATTCAGCCTGACATGTTTACAAGACAATTTTGAAAGTTACTTCTAGCTCTAATATTGTAATTCAACAGAAAACGAAGGTTTCCGGCTCTGTCTTTTGAGACGTAGTGTGGCCAGTGTCCTTGAATTAGTCAGTTTTCAGTGATCTGGACTTTTCTGCCCCCTTCTAATGGGGATGGGAGTGGGGGAGTCCATCCTAATGGGAAGAGGACAATTACATTTTGAAAATGAAAAACAAAAAAAAGCCAATTTCCCCATCAGAGACTCTCTGTGGTTTGCACTGAAGTCTTCAGATGGGTCTTTGGAAGGAGCAGGGCACCACCTAGTGGCCAGTCACCCCCTCAGCGGCCTTTGCAACCCCCTCAGCACGATCAAAGGATTTTAAGAGATGGAAGAGATCGCCTTCACTTTGCAGTAAACAGCACTAGAGGCTTTGCCAAGGTCATACAGAGACTAATTAGCCAAGCCGGGCTTCAGTGTCAAGTTCTCTGACTCCAAAGGCACCACTCTTTCTAGAAGACTCACTTGCAGTACTTGGGGGATGATTCCAGGAACAGGCACTAAGCCAGCCCCAGGTTTCTGCTCCACCCTGGGAGTAAGGTACAGCCAGCTGGATCGCTGGGTGCTGCCAGCAGGGGCCAGAAACTTCCCTACAGAGACTCTCCAATGAAGTTTGGTTGATACAGCCAAGATGAGGAGCTAAGAGACCGAGTTCTTCATTCCAATTTTGCTTTACAATCATTTCAGTTCTCTGAGCCTGTTTCCTCATATATGAAATAAGGCAGGGGAAGGTGAACTAAATGGAATGAAAGGTCCTTCACAGCCCTAAATCCTGCAATTCCCACCAAGATGGCACTGGTGCAGTAATCTAGATGGACACTTTCTGAGAGACAGCATGGTATAATGCAGAGTGTTTAAACAGAACAAGTTTTGTGAAGAACTCTACAAATATGATCTCATTGTATTCTCACAACAACCCTAAGGGGGAGGGGTTATTATTATCTTCATTTTACAGATGAGGAAACTAAGGCAGATGGAGGTTAAGTGACTTGCCCAGAGTCATATAGGTTCTAAGTGTCTGAGACTGGATTTGAACTCAGGTCTCCAACTCTTTATTCACTACAACACCAAATTGGACTTAGAATTGGCAGACGGTTTCAAATCTTCATCCTGCTGTTTATTAGTATGATCCTGGGCAAATCCCTTGCCCATTTTTAGCTTCTTGTGTAAAAATAGTAAGGAGAGGGAAGGGTGCTAGAGCCTTTTCTCCTAGAATAACAATCTACCAATCCCTCCAAGAACAGCCTCCCCACAAGGACCTGAGAGGTGGAAGAAGTCAACCTCCAGCCCATCCATTCTCATTCTCAGTTTACAGGTAAGAATAAAGTTGAAAAGGTGGGAATTTCCTAGGATCAATGGCTTTAGTCAGGAGACCTTCAAGGTCATCTAATTCAACTAGCTGTTTCATTTTAAAGAGAAGGAAGGTGAGACCCAAATTAGGGGGTCGATTTGTCCAGGATCACCTACATATTAAGTAGCAGAGCTGGGACTTGAACATAGGTTCTCAGGTCCAGTTCCTCTACTCTTTCCAATGAGGTCCTCATGTCTATATTATTATTCTACAAAGAGTGTTAGAAAGTCCATCTACCTGTATGACCTTGGGCAAATTATTTAGTTCCACATCCATAAAATGAGGATGCCAGACTAGACAACATCCAATTCTAAATTCCATATTCTAATCTGTTAGTATTTTAAACCTAAAATATGTGTTTCTAGGGAGAGTCAAGAGAGAGGAGAGGATCCGACACGAGAATGAGAATACTAGTGGGAAATGGTTAGAAGTCAGAGCTGGGCCTAGACAGGTAGCAAATGTTCATTGGATCCAATTCATGTCAGTCTTGCTGGTTAGACCTACCCAAAGTCCTTTGCAGCCAGAATTTGGAAGGCGATACCAAAAAGTAGGGCCATTTCAATGTGGAGGACTGATAGCTAGGTCTAAGAAACACGAAGAGAAGTATGGGAAGGGCTAGCTTGAGAATAACAAGGCGCAGCCATGTGGGATGGCCTGGGATACTAGGTGTTGGTGAACAGGCCAAGCATCACTGCAAAGTATCCACTACAACAAGACTCAGTCCAGTTTCCCCAGGGCTGTATGCTTTTGGTTGCTGGCAGGTAGAAAGAGAAAATAAATGAAATCCATTTTCTTTAAAGGACGAAATCTTCAAAAGTTCTTATTTGTGGATGACATTATGCTACTTAGGTTAAGTCCTAGTAAACTGCAGACTCCTGGTAAAACAGCGTAACAATTCAATAAGTTTATTTAACCAGTTGCATAAGAAAAAAACCAAGCAGATGAATAATGTCTTTTGTTTATATCCTAATTCCATACATGAAATCCATCCAACAGCTGATGGAAGCTGTTCCCAGCCTCATAGGGGTATTTCTTCAGTGTCAGACAAGCAAGAGGCAAGAAGGCGTAAGAGGCCACCTGATTTTTTCGGTTCGGTGTCAACCTTGTTCCACCAATAGCATTTATCCCTCAGACCAGACCATTTATAGATGATAGGGGTAGAAGTCCCTAAGCTTCTGTCTTCTACCCAACAGAATTCAAGTCAATGGAGTGAGAATTTTAGAACTAGAAGGACCTTCAGAGATCATTCTACACCAACTTCCTCATTTCAGAAATGAGGCCTGGAGTAGTTAAATTAAGGGGATGTACTAGAGGCCTTTCAGATCAAAAGACTCAAGGTCACACAGCTAGTTAATGGTCAAGAAGGCATGAGAAGCCAGATCTCCTGACTCCTAAGCTGCAAGGCATTCTACTATACCACCCCACTGAATATTAATATACTACAGTAATATAGCCTCAGATCAGATTTGAGAAATAACGAATGCCTACAACCATCCATCCTAAAGGAGTCCCACAGCCCATCAGTGAATGTGTGTACTATACTATATGTATTATTTTAGTGTGGGGGGAGGGAGCAGTGGAATGAGGGGTGGAGTCCATCTGAGGAAAAATGTGAGACCCGAAGAACTCAATGGGATGAATTTGCAAGATGAGCTAATTTAAAGGTCATGACAATCTTCCCTTTAAGGTCATCATGATACAAGTTCATCTCACCAGAGAGAGGACCCAACTTGGGGTCAGGAGACTATAAAGTACCTGCCACACTGGTACATCCTGGGCCAAAAGTTCTTCACTTGGCTTTCTCAGGCTTAGAGCCCACACTAGTGTATCTTGGTTGTCTCTCAATCCTCTGTGGAAATCCCAATAATTCAAGATTCACTGAACATCATCACAGCTGGAAAGTGACCTTAAGGATCTAAACCTTTCCTTCACATGGGAAAACTGGGAAAATGGGGGATTTGCCTAAGGTGACATGACTACTAAGTAGGAAAGCCTAGATTCAAAACAAGGTCTTCTGTCTCCCAAGTCCAGTGCTTTTGATTCTGTATGAGGGCCCAAGCTCCAGAAAAGGAGGATCAGTTGGATAGGGAGGCCACACTGGACGTGTCACATCTGCATTCAAAGCTTCCATATGCTGGGTAGGATTCCCCTCTCTCCCCCACCCCACTCCCCTAACCCCCTTCCACTTGCCTTTTTATGGATGACACCCAATAGCCTCACAGTCTGTTTTCAACAGCCCCTAACTTACCTTTCCCCCATCAACCCAACTTCCTTGACATCTCCTAAGGAAGTTGACTCAAGTGTCCATGCCTCCTCCAGATGAAAATCTAGCTTCAGTCAGGGTGAGTGTTAAGGAAAATGCATTGGCCTTAGAGTTGGGAGACCTGGAATTTGGACTGTTACTTTTGC